>NC_134550.1:5006805-5313051 GCF_025594145.1 Primulina tabacum | reverse complement strand
GATTGCACCACCCATTTCAACTTCAAGAAAAAAGTAAAAACCCAGTAAATGTAAATCAAATTTCACCAGGAAACACAAAAAACAAAACTTCTTGGCTAAAATAATGAAGATAGATAGCTCTCTAGAAAGTGTTATTGAAAATCCAGAAAATCGATCTCAAAACTCAGCCGATAAATATAGAAAAAAACAGCAATAAAATGCATCGAAAAGTATGATCAAAAAAGGGATTTAATGATAAAACAAAATAAAAAAATATAGGATGAAACCCACCTCCCAGTTGCGATTGGGACGACATCGGCTCCTCTCTTCGTAACTTCTCGTGGTTTCTCGAACCCCTTCTTCCACCCCAGTCGGAGAATTAGGAAAAAGCAAATAATTTGGGCCAATTAGACGTCCAATGGGCTCTTTTTTAATCAAAACTACGCTTATTAAATTGGGCTACCTTTGGTTCTAAATCTCTTGCAATATATTTCGTACGAGGTAATTTACGCAGAGTACGGGAAACCACATCCGTTACCTTGCTTATTAGATAAACTATCGGGCTTAGAAATTAGCCTACGAACCACATCAAATCAGTGCATTGCATTAAAAAAGTCTTACACGTTCATTATCCACCGATAAAAATATTGAAAAAAATCAAACTCATAACTTTTAAATCTCATCATCGTCTACTTCATCAACTCAAAAACTCTATAAAAAAACTTATGGATTATCGAGAAAAAAATAGTCGTCGGTGGTCCCCCAAACTGCCTAAATCCTACTAGTGAATTGAAAGTTAGATTTACATTTACTCTCACATGAATCATCTCATATGTTCTCCTGATAAGAGGCTTGGTTTCAAACACTGATCCATTCTAATATGTTGTTTTTACTTTGTCGATTGAATATGGAGTGAGTATCTTGTGAGGCGGTCTCATGAATTTTTATCTATGAGACGGGTCAATCCTACCAATATTCACAATAAAAAGTAATACTCTTAGCATAAAAAATAATATTTTTTCATGGATGACCCAAATAAGAGATCCGTCTCACAAAATACGACCCGTGAGACCGTCTCACATAAGTTTTTGCCTTCAATATGAGTTAAATAATCAATAATTCTTTTATCAAACACCCCCAACACACACCCCTTGCTATATGAGAGATCGATAAGATGGGAAAAACTTATTTAGAATAAATTGACTTTAAATTCTATCTTGAAAAGCTTTAGATTTCAATGGAATATCAATTATATGTTATTCAACTTATTTTTCAAATATTTTGATTCTAAATCCTTCTTTATATTGAATTAAGACGTGCTAAATTGTATTTGGATCGGTGAGATCTTAATTTTATGAATTTGTTGTTGGCCGGGTATGATATTCAAATTATATTTCAAATTGAATAGCTAAAAATTAAAATAATTTAGATTATATAAAAGACATAAGTATTGGTGTACATATATTTTAAATTTATACAGATATTACGATAATATAGCAATTTCTATTCAAGATAACACAAGGTTTATCTCTTATTTATTTAATTGGACAAAATAAACTTTCAGATTCTTCAAAATTATTATTTTGATGGGAAATAATGTGCTCATAATCCGCTTTGTTTCGGATTTTTCTCACATGGAAATTTGTCGATCAATAAAGTTGACAATCTTATTTTATTTTACTGGATGTCCTGACATATGTTTTGAAGCTGTTAAATTCGTACCAAACTCAATTAAATATCTTACCTGTTTTCTTTGAAATTTATTTATTTTTGAAATTTTGTTTTTTGATGAATCTTCAACATATGAATTATTAACCGAATGACTATATATGACAGAGTAGCTACTCGACTAGACTCATAAAATATTTGAGCTCGGCTCAACTCGATTATGAGCTCGAATGGAGCTACTCAGTAGTAGCTAGCTCGACTCATTTCACCTCTAATCTCAATGTTATTGAGTAATATGAGTCATTCGTTTAATAATTCATATATTGACGATTCATCAAAAAATAAAATTTCAAAAATATCTAAATTTCAAAGAAAACATGTAAGATATTTAATTGAGTGGGTAAGTTTGTGTGTGTGTATATATTTATTTATTAATTAATCGTATCTAAAAATATTTTAAAAAAATTGAATTCGATGAGCTCGAGCTCGAAAATTACTACTTGAATCGAGTCGAGCTCGAGCAGTTGAATTTTTTTTAGTCGAGTACTTGAGCTCGACTCGATGCAATTGCACTTTCAATTTGGATATAAGTAAATTTACTCTCGGTATAACGTAAACTAACTCGAAATTTTGAAATAGAATACTCAAAGGCAAAATTTAGAATAAGACTTATTTTTCAGTATCATTTAAAATTGAAGTATGAATTGTATTTTTTTTTATATACATCCGACACCCTTTAGAAAGTCAAGATTCTATTTAATTTTAAATTAGATGCAAGTATTTAACAGTGTGTTTTTTAGGTATCCAATGTATCACATTCAAACGGACTCGTGAATATGAAAATAAATTTCATTTCAAAATTCAAATATATATATATATATATATATATATATATGAAATCTTATTTAGAAAATAAATCAAATATGTGAATGACTCCCAATGGCAACAGCTGCACTGTCCCTCATTTTTCAATTGCCTTTCGGCAACGGTCATATTTGATAGGAAAATATGACCGTTGTATCTCTCTGTGTATATATATATGTATACATCATATATTCTCCATTGTCCCGAAAGAAATCCTCTCCACGAGCTAATTCACTGTCTTTCTACAATCTCAGTTCTTCAGATCGGATAATCGAAATCACGAATTCGAAATGGGTTTTGCGATCACCGGAAGTTCCGCCGCCGACGAATCCTCTCACCCCCGCACGCACAAAGTTTTCCTCCTCAGCAACTACATCCTCCTCGGCGCCGCCTCGAGCTGCATATTCCTCACCCTCTCCCTCCGCCTGATCCCCTCCCTCTGCGGCTTCCTCCTCATCCTCCTGCACATCATAACCATCGCGGGAGCCATCTTCGGCTGCGCCGCCGCCTCCAGGGCTTCCATCTCAGGCGCAAAGAAGTTCTACGGCGCACATATGGTGGCCACGGTGCTGACAGCCATCTTCCAAGGCTCCGTGTCTGTTCTCATCTTCACACGGCCGTTGGATTTCTTGCGATATCTCAAGACTTACGTGAGAGAAGAAGACGCCGAGATGATCCTGAAGCTCGCCGGAGGATTGTGCATTTCGATCTTCTGCCTCGAGTGGGTGGTTCTGACACTGGCATTCTTCTTGAGCTACTATGCGCATATGGAGAGGGGAAATAATGGAAATTCAACTTACGCCATGAGAAGTGGCAAGGTCCAGAATGAGGAGGATATCAAGAATTGGCCATGGCCATTTCAGGTCTAATTGAGATACAGGGCGTGGGATTATTGAATTTTATTGAATTTGTTTGTACTTGCATTATTCATATAATATAATGTGTGATGTATTCTATAAGCGATAACCAGGCGATAAAGGGTTATCGCTGTAATGCATTTATAATATGATTCATTTATTTATAATCGCTTGAATCTTTGCCACTCACCGAAGAAACTCTTCCAATGGATAAATAACTAGTTTTACTGTGAAGAAGCAACATTTTGACCTAAAGTGTACTACAAATAAGAGTATTTTGATTTTTAACTTTGATCAAATATTTATTCAAAAAATTATCTCCTCAGATATATTTGTCATTTTTTTAAATAAATAATTGACCGAAATTATTTTACAAATTTCCACACCAAGAATAGATTTATTGTGGGGAAAAGATCAAAGAAATATTATTTTGCTAAGTTTAAACCGGGCGTTTACACATATTATGACGAACAACTTGGAAACATCCATCCTAGCACATGTATTTTCTCAGAGCCTTTAATAAGAGTGCATTCTTTTGCCATTTCATCACAACATATCATCAAAAAAACACAGCTCGTCTGCCAAAACTAGCAAAAGATGAAGTACTAATAAACTACACATGCAATGCATTAATCAGTCTCACGTGAGTCATTATGTGGTCGAATAAGGGCTGGAGCTGGTTTTTGAGATGCTGGCGGGAGAGGTCTCGTTCAAGTTCAGAGTTTTTATAGATGGAGGCAGGCATCTTTTTGAGAAGAATGTAGCAATGCTTGTTTTCTTCTCACAGCTCTTGTTATCTGTAATAACGAGGAAAAAAATTGCTAGAAATGAGTATAAACTAAATTATACCGAGCTAATATGATAGAAAAGAAAGGTAGGTACTTATTTTCATACCTGGTGATATTGAGAGGCCGAGTTTGCTCAAAGTATCTTTCTTGACCTGAATCACATGAAATATGCAGCTCAACATCATCTCTCATATAAAATAACTGGAGCATGATTAATCTTATCGCTGCTCCATTTCATATAAATCAGTGAAATACATCCATACTGAACAGATAACAAAAGTTAAAAACCAACAAACTTCACCTACAGGATGTTGAGACGGAAAAAAAAAATTCACCTGCCAACGGTTGTCAGAGAACTCTGCTATTTCTCGCACTTTATTCCGTAATAGTGACTTTCTGGCCGTGGGAAATTTCATGTGCAGTGACTCCACTATCTTTCCAATACTATATGGGCATGACTGAATGCTGAGAATCTGTAAATTTTAAACAAGAAAACAACGTAAATGCAATACCATAACATTTCAAATGCACAAGGTAAATTGTAAGTTTGGACAAGTCATTTACAGGAAGGATGTTGCTTGCTTAAATCAAAAGGCATATACAAAACAGGCTAGTTATAACTTACCATCTGAGGCAAGTCCGCGTCTTGCAAAGCGACACCTGTTCCAAGAGGAGTGGTAATACTTGACTTGTTAGAAGAAGTTTCCAAATCCTTGGCTACCGCATCGCTCTCACTTGTTATACATATACTCGGGAGTCCAGGCATAGGACGAACAGAAAGAGCTTGCAAGCACATTCGTTCAAGCTTCTCTACACAAGTAAGTTCTTCACCTGAGAATAAAACTGTCTTTTCGTGCATAAGATTTGATATGATCAAAGGCTGGTTCTTTTTAAGTGCATGCTCAGTCAAATTATTCAGATACTTCTGCTGCTGAAGCATGGTAATGAAATCTTCACACTGAACTGGCTGTTCAGAACTAGGCACATTCCTTGCTTCCTCATAGTATTCATCAGAGTTCATTTCATCGTCATACATTCCCTATGTTAGGACAAGGAAATAATGTATAGTTAACAAATTTATGTATCCATAAAATTGGAGAGAGGATTACTTCTACCCCAGCTTCTCTACAACACTGATTTCCAAATCTGAAAAATATCTCTTTCTAATATCATTCACGATGCTTCATAATATCATAACTACACAGAAACACAGGTTCACATTACATGTATGTGTATACAAAAGCATTCAGGAGAAATTCCTAGGAAAGTAGGAGTAATTTCTTATGTTCGAGCTACTTGAGATTCATGAATCATGAAATGTATTAAAAAATACAGGAGAAATTATGTAAATTTAGTAAGACGTCATGAAATGTCACATGAAGTACCTCATTTTCTGATAGATATCCATCAGGAACAAAAAATCCATCTTCGCTTTCATCATCATCATCACCCTTTACTCGTGCTTCCAGGCTTTCATCTTCATCATCCTTGTCACAATCTGATAGGCTTTCACCAGGTTCATCCTGTGCAATCAAACTTTCAGCTCTGCACGACTTTATGATAATGACCATATTATAGTAGGGATAGAATACCTCTTCCCACTCCTCGTCACTGTCAACCTCATAGTCTATATCTGGATCCTTTGCAAAAGGAGTGCATGCTCCAACAATTTGACTGGGAAATAGATGCGCATCATGAGGACAACATTATCAATTTAAATTAAATATATTTGGGGTAATGCTCAATGAATGTGTGTTATACTACCCGTGAAAGTCAAATAGTACATCAATGGCAATAAAGATGCAGAAAATTAGAAATTAATTGAATGCTCAAAGAAAATTTGGTAAAAACAAAGTATGAAAAATGGGTACACCAAACTTAAAGAGCACAAATCCCATTTCATTCAAATGACTCTCATGCCAAAACTGTCAAGTATGAAAAATGGGTACACCAAACTCTCATTCAAATGGTAAAAACAAAGTATGAAAAATGGGTACACCAAACTTAAAGAGCACAAATCCCACTTCATTCAAATGACTCTCATGCCAAAACTGTCAAGTATTGGATAGCAGGTCCAACACCTAGTCTCAAACCGTCCCCTACATGTCACTTAGAATCTTATCCATTAATCAATTTTAAAAACAATGGAGCCCATCAAAGACACGAATGATAGTCAAGTCCAGGCCCAAGAAAATTCTTTCACCACAGTTACCTAGGAACTGAGGAATTTCATAATAAAAAACAAATACACAGTTTAATGACTCAGACAAGATGAAAAAGGATGGTGATACATGACAAAGCAAGAATCCAGTTTACCATTACATTCACAAACTGAAATATCTTGCTCTCAAAACTTTAACAATCGAAGTATCCTCCAAAATGGTAATTAGAGGTTGCAAAGTCACAGGTGCAGATGTCACAAGTCAAGAAAAAATACATACGGCAACTATAAAATGGTGTGCAGGATATTATTCAACGACATGACTCACCTTTTCCTGGGCCAAACACCATAAAAAGCAGGCCTGTGACTTTTATCAAACTGCAACAACTTTATAGTTCGAATCCGCTTCTGTCCAACGGGGGGGTTATCTGTGTTTATTTCAGACAATCCTCCAGAAACACTGGAGTCACCCCATCCATCGACAAACTTCTCTATGTTGTCCTCGTCACAAGTCAGTTCTTTGCTTGTAGTAAGCTTAAGCTCTTTGACCACTTGTGTCTTAGGTTTCTGGCGAATGCCCCAATGGACCTTCCTGTTTGAATTGGTCGAACGCCTCATGAGGCACCAAGAGTTCAAATGCAATCTGAAACAGTTACATAAATCTTAAACTTTAAAAAAATCAGAGGTTATCCTACATGATATCCACATGAAAAGAGGAATGAAAGGAGTCTCCTACTTCCATATATCTTCTTCCTCAATTCCACCATTTTGGGATAAAACAGAGTCCATTGCAAGAGTAGCTGATTGAGACTTCCTCTCCATCATGCTCGAGGACGACTCAGATGTGGTTGTATTGTTTGTAGAACTGTCATTTTGAGGAGTGGAATCGGTTTTGTTCCTTTTAAGGAAACGTTCCATCAGTGATGCTTGTTTCTGTACAGAGAGTTGCTTTCTCAAATCAGCTTCTTCCCTTTCCTTACGTTTCTTATTTTTCTCTGCTTCCTCTTGCTGCTTTTTTAAATGTTTCTGCATTTCAGATTCATCTTTTTCACGTTGCCTCTCCTCCTTTTCTGCCTCATCATGCAACCGCTTCAGCTCCTTTTCCTGCCAGGACATGGAGGTTACAAACAAGATACATGAAACAGACACTTATAAGATAAATTGGATACACAAGAAAGGGAATTCATTTGACTCTAAAGCCACACAAATAGAATATCCCCATTCACGTTTTTAAATATGCATACCTAGATATTTAAAAGATGCTATATGTAATATCAATTGTTTCTTTTGCAGTTACAATGAATGCACATAAAGTTAAAGCACATACTTCAAACATAAGAACGAAAATGAGAGGTTGTGATGATAGCATACACTTTGCAACTTTTCCTTCTGAAGCTTGCGATCCATCTTCTTTCTCTCTTTCTCCATTTCCTTTTTGCTTCTCTCCATTTGCTTGATTAACAGTTTTTCTTGGCTTTCCATCTTCTTTCTCTCTTTCTCCATTTCTTTTTTGCTTCTCTCCATTTGCTTGATTAACAGTTTTTCGTCTCTCTTGGCTTCCTTTTCAACCCTTTACCATTAAAATACTGATTAAGCGTATGGCTTGTAACATCGTACAAAAAACCATACCTGGTATACATACATTTCACAACCAGTTTTCTGAGACATGTTCTCCATTAATGACAAAATGTCTGCCTCGTTTAACACTTTAGCAAGTCTCTCTGAAGCTTTCAACATCTCCTGCAGATGGTCCTGACGGGCCTCTGGCTTTTCGAGCAGACTTATCATAGCTGAGACATACCAAAATTATTTAGTAACAGCAGCGTGAGCAAAGATCTATGAGACCTACTAAGATGAATCATCAAATAAAGCACCAAAGTTTACAACTATAAAATAAAATTATAGGACAAAAAATGACAAACTAGAATGGCAATGCAATTAAATCCAATTAAACAATGGGAAAAGTTCCAAGAAAGGAGAATTGCACTAGTAAGATTACACAGAACATGCGGCCATACAAGAATTCTAGTGTACTAAATGATTCGTGTCATGAAAAACAACATTATGAATTGTGAACCCTTGAAGTGTAATATGAGACATATCACTTTGCTTCTAATTGAACAGATTTATCATTATCATGATGTGCCATTGATTTTTCTTCGAGGAACCAGGCGCACGACATTTTTAAACTCAAAATTCAATTGATCTTGTAGCTTTCTAAAATATTAAAATTCAACAGAACTGTACAGTCTTGAAATTATTCTGAGCGAAATAAATGCACTTACCAGAAATAGTTTATAATTCATAATTTATTAGGTTGACAATTATACACATACATATACCACTTTCATTACTTATCAAATTTCTGTTTATGTTTCCTATTTCAAAAGGAGAGTCACAGACACAAACTTGTAATAGATTACTCACATTCATATAGTTCAACACTGAAACATAAAAATATAGTTATAATAGGCGTTTAAGAAATTACCCAAAACAGCTGTAATCCTCTCCTGTATCTTTTTCCGGCAAGTGCGGCGAACTTTCAGAGACGAGCGTGCCGATTTTGGCATGCAATTTCAAATCTCTTATCTACGACATGAAAACAATATTCAATAAACTAACACTAGTCCGAAGATATGGAACACCAAGAGCCAGATAATGCATTGCAATAAGAAAGTAGTGACATCAAAACAAAGATTAGCTGACATTTTAACATAAATATACATCCCAAGTTGAGTAAAATTTGAATACATTGCAAATATAAACTAATGCGTACACATAAGACTTGTACGGAAAGATAAGATCATGTAATTTAATATTTATTAATTCATTAAAAGCCTAAAAGGTCATACATTCTATGCGCCAACAATACCAGATTCAAAGCAAGCAAAAATGTGATTGGGCATTATTTAAGAGACGCAAAACAAAGAAAAACGGGTACATGCCACTCGATTCGATCTATCTGACAAAGTTTATGTACATCAATAAACCATGAATTCTGTAAATCACCCATAAAAATGGCAAACCAACATAAATTAACAAATCCCTACATACAAATCCAGTATACAATTTATAACATAGCATCAGAGGTAGTTAATTTGTTGAAATTTGTACCTCCCAACACCAAAGAGCACAATCAGCATCATTCTCCAAGACATCCGCATCTGCATCCGTGACTCCATAGCATAACCTCTGGCCAATTAAAAGCACAATACTCTTCACACTAGCCTTCGTAACACTGTCGGTATTTCCAATTTTTTCAACAACTTTATCGAAAACCTCATCCACAAGCTTGGACAGAGGAAGATCACTCTCTTCCAGCGCACATGCAATCACACGATTCAACGCCGCAGAAGAACTCCCAGATTTATCCACATTTTCCAGCAGAGGCACCCTGTTTTGGAGTACTAAATTTTTACCAAATCTAACTAGACTGTTGGTTTCCTCTCGCAGAGCGTCGATCTTTGCCTGCTTTTCCTCCGGATTTTCTAGACAAGAAAGTGGAGCCACCCTCTTCCTCTTCAAAACCACCTTCTTATGATTGGAAACGTCGATTTTTGTCTTTCCCGCGTTCGGGCCGTCGATTACCACGGGTGAACACTCCTCCATTTTTGCATGCAATCACTGAAATAAACGAAACCCACTTCACAAAACCGCCCTAATCGACTGAAATGGTTCAAAAATTGGAGATTTTCAGGATAACCAAATGGCAAAAAAATTACTCGCTGTCAATTTGCTGATATCTGGAAAGTAACAAAAATTGGCGAATTATGGGATTTCATACGAAATGAGACGAAAAGACGGGATGAACAAAACCCTCTTTTTTCTTCTCCTGCCATTTTACTTGCACCGATTAAAAGATTATGTTAATTCGTAATATTTTTATGAATCCCGCCACATAGAGTCAAAAAATGGCTCCAATTGATAGCAAATTTTGGGAATTGGCGCTTAAAATTGCATACATTTGTCCGCCACTCTACGACATTACATTATTCAAATTCACATTAGACGAATATCTTAACGGGTCGGGTTCCAGCCTGATCCGAGTCGGTCGGTTTCGGAACGTAAACTTTTCAGGTTCCAAGGTATCCAAGGTTCTATGATTTATAGACCGATTTCGGTCCATGTTTGAATAAAAATTTTATTGATAAACGATTTTTTTATTCAATCTTTTGAATGAAAATAATACTATTAATCATAAAAATAAAATAATTAAATATTGATATTTACAATTGAACATTTAAAATTTATCACGATTTATTAAAATATGTTTTAAATACTTTGAATCTTCGTTGGAGCTTGAGCTCTGAAAATAATGATTCGGAACAACACTTAAACTTTGAACGATTAGGATATCTCTTGCAGTTGTCGTTAACATTGGATAAAGTTGATAATTTATTTTGCATTAATAAAACATCGGATTAGTAGCCTCAATATATTGTCTACAATAAATTTTGATTTTATTGTAATTTATTGTTGTCATCGATTTTTTTTGAACTCTTGTCGTTTCAAATTTTGAAATAAGTTGAGTACTCCACATTTGCTTTTCTATGTCGTCCTCTTATCCTATCACGCACTCTGTTCACTAGCATACAAATGAAAAATTATTTGAGATATGCATGATTGACTTCTTTTTATCGTCAATATTCTTCCAAATAAATTTAGCATAATATTCAAAAAACATGATTAACTCATTTTGACTTTGAATATGATCGAGTAATGTTGTTAATCCATGAACAATTGAGCTATTATAAAAAGGTTGACAACATTTCGTAACAAATTTAACGATATTTTTTCGAGAAATTTATTTTATAATTGTAAAAACTTTATCACTTGAAAGATTAATTTGTTATTTGGTTGGTTATCTATCGAATGGTTGTAGAGTATCGAGATCAAGTTTATGTATCTCGACTAAATATTTTTTCAAAGTATCGGTACCACCGGAACAACCACCCGTTTCATAAGAATATTTGGTTTTGTAAATTTTAAATATGACAAAAGAGTTGTTCGCATGTTGTTTTCAATATCGAAGTGATCAAAAACTTTGCTTCGTTTTGCACGGGCTGTCGTCGCGCTCGTTGCCATCGTGTTGCTTGATCAGACAGACGATGATTCCCTACATATTTGTTGAGAAGTTCCGTGATTTTTTCATCCTCATGACCATGTTAGACTTCATCAAAGTCGGGGATGAAGCCAAAATGTTTACCAAAGTTGATGATTTATTAACATCCACCACCACCACGATTTGAAGACGACATTATTGGAATTCAAATTATTTATATGAGTAAATTGTGAAATAGTAAGTAAATAATAATAAAGAGAATATTGAGCGTAGATAAAAAATATTTCAAAATTTATTGAATATATGTTGAAAAATTATAGCAAATAGAAAAAATTGATCGTGAAGAATTGTAGAGTCAAGAAAATATTGTTTTGTGAAAATGTTATAAAAATAGTCTTGTATTTACAGTTGATTTGTGGGAAAAAAAATTAAATGTTTGCAATTTGACTCCCAAAATCGAGGGTCAGATTGCAATTAAACGAGCTTTTATTTATTTAGTTAAAATTTTTCGGTTCCGATATGGTTCTGGACCGGATCCGATAAAGGGCCAGATCCAGAACTGGTTCAATCCATTGGGAAGTGGATTGAAGACGGTTTCGAGTCATGTTCATTCATATTGGTTCTGGTTCTGGGCTTAACAGACCGGTTTAAGTCCTATTCCCGTCGAACGGCTCATTAAAGCATGTCTAATTGAATTGAACCTAGAAAAATTTGGGTGTTTAAATGAGAAGATGAAGCAAAATCCACAAAAGAGTTGGGTTTGATGAGAATTTGAAAAGTCGAATATCTGAAATCTATATTTATTTTATATAAACATATGTTTTTTATAATGAAATAAATTTTCATAAAAAATTTATTCCATAAAAAAGTACAACAAAAAGTAAAACTCTAGCTTGCAAAATTATTTTGAGTAGGTCTTTTGTGAGACGGTCTCGCGAATATTTATATGTGAAACGGGTCAATCCTACCGATATTTACAATAAAAAGTAATACTTTTAGCCTAAAAAGTAATATTTTTTCATGGATGACTCAAATAAGAGATTATCTCACAAAATAAGATCCGTGAGATCGTCTCACACAAATTTTTGTCGATTATTTTACACTTTTATAGGATAAAACAAGCGCAATGCCAACCATACAAAGTAAGCCCAACCCAAATATTAATTAAACAAAATTCAAAATCCAACCATAAACAACAGCCATCGAAAGAAATGCTGACTGCCAGATTGTCATCTGCTGTAGCAGCATCCGCATCTTCTTACTCCACTCTGCTCCTGAATCCTCGTAACGGAGCAAATCTTCCCGGGAGAACCACTTCCATCGCGAACCCATTATTCTATAATTCCCTAAGACCCATAATCGAATGGACTTTTGGCAGTAAAGTTCGTTCAATAAAGAAAATGAATGCATCTGTTTCAAGAATTGCGAGTCCTCGTGCTTCTGCTCAGCAGCTGAAAGACCCTGATCAGCTCGTTAACTCTGTTGAGACATTCATATTCGATTGTGATGGTAACTGTTTCTTCTTTCATCGGTGATCATTTTCCATGTTTCTGAGTTCTGATATTAATGTTGGACTATTTCCGGGAATTTTTTCCCCTCATTATTGGTGAATAAACTGTTCGAGAATATGCTTGAACTAGTGTATGTAACTGGACTTTTGAAGTTCAAGTGAGCTTCAATGTTCCTGTCACGGGATTTAAGCAAATTGAGAAAATCATTCTTCCCCGGGCCATGTTCAACCCATTATGATTTCTCAGTACAGGATTTTCATCAAATTGTCTAATCTATGCACCGAACATGAAACTTATCTCTTGTCACATCGTTCTACGGAATGCAGTAATCGAGCAACTGTGGGATTTGTATAGTAATTCAAATCATTTATTCGATATTTACATTTCTTATTTATTTTATGATCTTTGTTTTAAGATTTGTTATCATGTAAATTATATATGTCATTATGTGTTGTATGTTAATTACTATAATACTTAGTTAATATGAATTTCAAAGGAATCAATAAAAAATTAAGATATATACTAACTTAAATAGAATTTTTTCATTTTTATTTATTTATTTTTATTTATTTTTTTATGGAGTTTATGTTAACTACTTCAAATAGTCAAATCAAGAAGCACGGACATACATAACATAGAAATCACACTTGGAAATGGTGGACAATTAGTTAGAGCAGCAGGTGCCGTAGCGAAACTGATTGCAAAAGAAGGGAAATCAGCCACATTAAAATTACCTTCTGGGGAAATCCGTTTGATATCCAAAAACTGCTCAGCAACAGTCGGACAAGTGAGGAATGTTGGGGCGAACCAGAAAAGTTTAGGTAGAGTCGGATTCAAGCGTTGGTTAGGTAAGTGTCCTGTAGTAAGATGAGTAGTTATGAACCCCGTAGACCATCCCATTGGTTAGTAACTAATTATTAAATCGAAAACTAAATTTATTTACTAAATTAATTGATTAATTTATCAAATAAATTATTTAAATTGACAGAATTAATTATTCAAATAAAATAAATTAATATTTGAATTACTAAAGTATTTTAATCAAATTAATTACATAAATTATTTAAATGTGAGTTTAACGTATTGATATTTTAATAAATATGTAAATAAATATTTAGTGGAATAAAATAATTGTTGTAAATTAAAATAGAAGTGAATATATCAAGAATATTTTTAATTTTTTTTCGAGTTGAGTTTGGAGTAGACTATGAGTTTTACATTTGATGCTGAGATTGCAATATTTTGATGCAAAACCTGAGCTAAAATGAAGTTGGGGGACGGAGATGGCTTTAGCATTGGCGCTAGTCTGGCGCAGGACTGAAGCTGCTCCAACCGTGCATAGAGAATAGTGTCTGTCGAGGAGCTAGTTTGGTGTGCTTCGGTTTGATAGACCCTTATTGGCAGACAATTTGTTTTCTTTCCTGCTCTTTTTTCTTATAAATAAATGTTTTGCCAGAATTATATTGTGAAAAGTCTTGAATAAAAGGACACGCATGACATATACAGACATACAGTGCAAGATTCAGAGACTGGTTTCCAAATCTTCCAACTGCATCTTCTTTGTAAACAAAATTTTCTCTTCAACATAATAAAGCGAGTCGAAACAAATGACAATCTAAATGGATGCAATATGTTTAGTTGAAAAATCTAGTGTTTCACACTTTATTGATCAAAGTCATTCTCGTTCAAACTCTATAAAATCGTCTGAAGAATTCAGTTTCTATCATTATCCTGCCAATACATTGCTGCTTAATACTTTCCAGGGGTCATATGGAAGGGAGATAAATTGATCGATGGAGTCCCAGAAACTCTTGACATGCTTCGATCAAAGGTTAGCACTTTAGTACTTTTCAGGACTCTCTTATACATTACGGTGCTTCATGCTAGCAGTCTGTTGCCCACTGCTACAGTGGTGGAGTCACGGACATGATATGAGGGGAAAAAGGAAAATCAATTTTTTGTTATTAATTTGGGGGTGGGACAAATCCATTATATTTCTTCTTATAGGAAAAGGAATGTACATTTTTTTTATATTAAAGTTCCGAGAATGGGCAATCTGCCACTGCAGTACTGCCTTATCATGCTAGCTACAGATGTTGTATAGCACATAATCTTTAGCTCATAGTACCAATTCATTGATGCTTCTTCTTTAGATAATGTTTAGATTTGAATGCATCTTCATGTAGGGGAAAAGATTGGTTTTTGTCACCAACAACTCAACAAAATCTAGGAAGCAGTATGGGAAAAAGTTTGAAACACTTGGTCTCGACGTCAAGGAGGTGGATAAATAGTCATTTTTTATGCATTTCTCGTACTATTGAGAAAAAGGCAGTTTGTCTATTTGGCTTTTGATGTTTTCAGGAAGAAATCTTTGCATCATCCTTTGCCGCTGCTGCGTACTTAAAATCGATTGATTTCCCCAAAGATAAAAAGGTAAGAAATGGAGTATCCTTAAAAAACCATTCCGTAACTGAGATGCTAATCATACTTGTTTTGTTAAAAAATCTGTTTCATTTACCTCCATATAATATGTATGAAAATTTTATGTAAACAGCTAGTTATCCCCATGGTTTCCCTGGTTCTTAAGTTAATTTTCTTTCGATCATCATAATAGCTGATACATGCACTGCACATGGCTTTTTATTAACTTAAGGGACTTTATCTAAGACCTGTATGGTTCTCAATATTCTGCACTATTAACCTTGGTACCATGTAATACCAATTATGAGTTTTTCTCGAAAACAGTTTAAGAGTTTTACTCTTACAATGTCATGTCTGCAAACTTGAGAATGGGTATAGAGGCATGTAAATCATGGGATGTGAATAACTGACGACTAGTTTTAATTCTGTCATACCTCAAGGTTTATGTTGTTGGTGAGGATGGCATCTTGAAGGAGCTTGAGTTGGCTGGGTTTCAATATATTGGTGGGCCAGTATGTATTAGATTCTCAATTATTTTCATTCCACTCGAAATATACAAAACTTTCTATTCCTTCTTGATTATCCCATCAAGCTCGACAATGATGTAACTTTTAATCTTGCAGGGAGATGGCGAAAAAAAGATTGAACTAAAACCAGGTTTTTTGATGGAACATGATGAAAATGTATGCATTCATCGTCTTATGCTTCTAAATCAAATCAAATGGCTATTCGATAGAAAAAAGACAATGTGGAAAAAATTTGTTATTGGTGGAATGTGGTGATCTAAATTCTGTGTAGTTAGGATTGAATTGTTCGCTGTGGGATAAAATTTTTGAAAGACATTTTGTGGGAAAAATAGAGGTATATGGTGGTAATTGATCCCATAGCCCAACAATGACTTCATGTGGGTGAACGGCTCTGACCAGTTTACTGTTAGGATTTTTCTTCACACACACACACACATATACACTCATTTATATGTTTTTATTTTCTAGGATTCCAAAGAGCGGGCAAATAATTCACATATATATACACTCATTTATATGTTTTTATTTTCTAGGATTTCAAAGATCGAGCAAATAATTCTACCAGATACTTTGTAATCTTTATATGATAGAGTTGAAGTTTTCTTCTTTGACAGCTGTTTTCACCACACGTAAATTGTGTGTCCCCAAGTGTTCTAATATCTTTTGTATAAGCTTTGCATGTTTCTTACAGTAACAATCCTTTGAAGCATCACCTTATAAACTATTGCAATGAAAGTAGTCAACTCACATTAAAATATCATGATTTATCGATCAGGTTGGGGCTGTTGTGGTTGGATTTGATCGTTATTTCAACTATTACAAAATCCAGTAAGTTTCCTGACAAGGTCTTTCTTCCTTTTTTTAAGTGAGATGCATGGTTTCACCTTATAGTTTTTAAACTGGAGACGACAACAACTAGAAATGGGTTGAAAATTTTTAATGGTGGAAGATTATTTATTTTCCTTTCTTGAGATTGAAATTATTATATTCCTTCGCATCCCTTGATGTTTCCAAAGTTTATTCACCGTTACTGCCATTCAAGTTATGGCAAAATGGTAACATCAACTGGGAAGAAAATAATAAATTCCTACTATTTGCCAGTTCAACTATTCAAAAATTTTGAATACTCAAATATACTTAATTGTATCATTCTCCCTCTCCTTCAGTGATGTAGAGGAACATTAAGTAAAGACTTCACTGACATCAGCAAACAATATTGAGTAAAGGAGGGGAAGGAGTAAAATTTCCAAGAATTATATATGCATAAACTTGAGTCACTCGGTTAACCATAGAAGTATGATTTGTTTTAATTTCATTTATGAAGGTATGCAACTTTGTGCATCCGTGAAAACCCTGGCTGTCTTTTCATTGCTACCAATCGTGATGCCGTCACACATCTTACAGATGCTCAAGAATGGGCAGGTTACTATATTCTGATTATTTCAGTTTGAAGTAGTGATGTTCGTTTTAAAGATATTTTACACAAGTCCGTGTCTGTTTGAAAACGATTGCCGTGTTATTTTTAAAAAGTTAGCTCTTTTGGTGACAATATATGAATATGAAGCAGAAAAATCGGAGGTTCTCTCTGATAATATTGAAACATGTACGTCCAAATTGATCTAACCAGCAAGTTTGTAACATTTTTGCAAGTTCACATTTTGGCAAAGTTACCAGGGCCTTGAAGACTAAGTTGACTGCATCGGAAATGAATTAACACACGTAATTATTGTCAATTGTCTGGAGATGTGAAAATTTTAATCACTAGGTGTGATAACTGTTACTCATGACATCACGAGAATGAACTACATTGCAAACCACTACTGTACTGTGTAAATCAGGAAATCAATTTATTCAAGGTGCTTACAAGTCCGTATGAATGAAATGCATCTATTACTTTGTAACTTACATATTAAATATGTCTCTCCATGGTTACAAGATGCCTACCTCGTTTTTGCTTGTTATCAGGTGGTGGTTCAATGGTAGGTGCTGTGCGTGGATCCACTCAGCGCGAGCCACTTGTTGTTGGAAAGCCTTCAACTTTCATGATGGACTATTTATCAAATGAGTATGTTGCCTGAAGGTTTCATTACCCACCCTTAACTCCGTAGATAAAGGATTAGACTCATGAATCGGGGAAAGAGGGGATGGGATTTGGGGAGGGGAGGAGATTCAATAAATTCTGAAACACAAAACTGATTAAGGGTGGGTTCATTACCCACCCTTAACTCCATATTTTGTTTGAGGACGCACCCTCCAACACAAGCTTTAAAGTAATACGAAATTTTCAGTTCATGTCATGTATATGTATTTAGACGGTTGACTAGATTCTAACAGAATTTCTTATCCCAAATTACATAGATTCGGCATTACAAAGTCCCAGATATGCATGGTTGGAGATAGGCTAGATACTGATATTCTTTTCGGACAAAACGGTGGTTGCAGAACACTTCTTGTCCTGTCAGGTATGTGATCCAAATGAACTTGCATTTCAGTGTCTAAACTTATCCACCATACCACATTTAAGATTTCTGATTTTACTTTTAGGTGTGACAACCCTGTCAATGCTACAAAATCCTGAGAACTCAATACAGCCTGATTTTTATACAAACAAGATTTCAGACTTCCTATCTCTCAAGGCTGCAACCGTATGAGAGCGATTATTTAGCGCGACAGTGCCATTCTTCGTTCTAGATGTATCATTACAAACGTTTAAAATTTCTTCATTTACAGAAGGTAAAGAGCTGGTGAATTCGGAAATGCCGTGCCATCCTAGCAACAAAATAAAATTCTCTACATTTTACTTTTACTCACAGGGTTATTAATCTCAATTAATTTAGTGTGTACTTATAAAAATACTAATTTTCTTAAACTCAAAAGTCCGATAATAATTGGATTTTAGCATTATTTTTAGTCGTTAATTTCAATAAGCATAGATAATTTAACGTTTTTATAAATTGAAAGAAAATGAAAAAACTCTTAATATACCTTTCCTTGTATTCTCTTCTATAGTAGTGAAAGAGCAAAATTGTGACTCCAGCTGCATTAAAGAAAAATAAAATTATTTATCGTGTTCTTCTATTTCATACCTCATATAATATTTTAATAATCATAGTATAACTTGGAAAAAATTGTTTCTGGTCCTATATATTTCTCTTTGTGATTTTATTCGAATTTCAATTTTAGTCATTTATTTATCTTTGTTTTTTGAAAGCAAATTTAGTTTTTTTTTCCAATGTGACACTGACATGAAACTAATATTGTGCTAATATGAAGTTGTCATTTGTAATGTCACATCCGTCGATAAAAAGTGACTAAAATTATGAAAAATTATAAGATACAAAAATAAATATGAAATTTTATAACATGTAAGGCTAAAATAAAAAAAAACATGATCAAAAAATCAATTTTTCCTATAACTTATTTGATGCGATCCTGATGAAATGAGTGAGCAGGGTCGGGTGCTTCACCGGATCTGCTATCAAAATGATGAAGGAAATAAGAGCAATGTAGATATCTGAACCAGAAGCTTCTTCCCCGGGCGGAGAGGATTTCCTGGACTCAAGAAGGTAACCACGTGAATGGGCGCCGGAGGGGTGTCTGACGTGGCCACTCCGATGCTTAAGTCAGTGAATGATTCAAGTCAGGAACCAATGTAACCAAGTGATGGTTGTGATATTGGTGTGAATGAATGAATGTAAATGTAAAGAGAGAACCTGGTATTTATAGTAGGAGAAGTAATGATGACCTCGTTCTCCGTGCTACCTACTAATTATAGTAGGATGGCTGAGCACACCCTATATTCTGACATGTCAAATTTCATACTGGTCACATCCAGCCCATCTGATTTTGTCAACTCATTGGCCTGATGTCAGAGATGGGACAGTCGCCCACATCCTATTCTGCTAGTATACTCGAGTGCGGTGCTCATATCGAGGTGGCCCGGGTAGAAATTTCCCGGGAGTTTGAACGAGAGCCCGGACGTCCAGTGGCCCGGGGAGGAGACGTCACGGGCATTCACCAGCCCGGCTTCTGATGAACCCTTCCTGCCGACTTGTCTTGATTCTGGCCATCCATCCAGTATCATGGGTCGTCCATGCCCCGTGCTCAAGAATCGTCCATGACTCGGACACAATCCGGGCTATCCCGAGGGTATCATTATATATATATATATATATATATATATATATATATATATATATATTAATCAAACGATAAAAAATCTTAAAACTCTTAATTATAATACATAATTTTCTATTTTTACGCAAATTACACCACTTCAAAAAATACAATACAATATTTTAAAAAATATTATACGTAAAAAATTACACAGCATAAAAAAAAATTACACAAACAAAAACTAAAGAAATTAGTAAAAGAGAGGATTGAAATTCACGAGAGTCCGAGGAAAGCTGATAAAAAGAATTTCGATAAAGCGTGCGACCAACAAAACGCGACGTTAGGGACCCTGTACTGTACAGTTTGTGGACCGTGTTTCGTCTGCGGCTTGTCAGGCACAATTCAAGAAATAGGATCCCACAGCTCAAAGAATCTCTCTTCTTTTTCTTTGCTTTTTCCCTCTGCATAGAGTTTTGGATCTCACTGCAATTCTTGCTGGTGGGTTTTGGATTCTGAATTCTATTACTTTTTCCTTCTTTTGTTACTCAATCGAAACATTAAGTTGTGTACGAGCATCATTGCTTTGAAATGTGTTCACCTTGGGATTTTGTTCCTATTTGTGCATTTTGCAGGAATCTTTTTCATCTGGCGGAGTTTCCCTTTCTTTCTTTTACTAAGCGTGGAATTTATGTGTAGCTGCTGTTATAATCGAATTGCTGGTAATTTTATTGTTTTTGAAGTATGGATGCTTATTCTCTTAGATGATTCCAAGGTCGTGTAATTTTGTAGGTAGCCCTTGTATTCGAATTTTAGTTGATGTGATACATTGACAATTCAGCATATGGAGGGAGGCATACTTGGTAAAATCAAAGATTTAGAATAGTGCATAATTAATTCAAGAACCAAAATGATTTCTGAAAATGTTTGAAAGAGGGCACTTTTCTTTGTAGCTTTGAGAAGAATGTATGGTTAAGAATATAAGTAGTAAATAACAGACAAATAATTTGACACCAGCACTTAAAGTGGATAGTGTGTGTAGTTTTTACTACGTGGTTAGTTAGTTACTTCAACATTGGTTTGCTTTGTCATGTTTCTGATTAACTGCTCATGATTGACCACGAGCAGTTCGTGTGCCCCAAGTGCGGCGGCGATGCTGGGGGGGGGGGGGGGGGGGTGCGTAAAAGTAAAAATATACAAGCCCCAAAACCTTCAGAAGCACATTACGCCAAATTCTGCATGTCTTCACAAACTATCAATTTTCAATGCGCGCGCGTAGGATATCAATTTTTTTTCTTTCAATTGAAACTGTTATTATTGAAACAATTACTATTATTAGTGTGATGAAAATGGGAATGAATGTTTAGTTTCTATTAGATAAAAATGTTGTTCTATGGTGATAAAATTTCAGTTAACTAAATATTTTATGTACTATTTGTTGAGTTTTCTTTTGTCGATCAACTTTTTGCTTGAAATTGAATGCTTAAGTTTAATATCCATTTGCTCACTATGCACTCGATCTAAGGTGCCAATTGGGAAATCATTTTTAAGTCGTTTAAATTTCAGAGAAGGATTGTTGATATAATGTTTATTATTATTATTATTATTTATTTTAAAGTTTAATGTTATTGGTTTTCTGATTTTTAATATCCCTTTTTTTTTGCTAGAAATAGATCGTGTAATAAGAGCTTGAGATTTCTTATATTAAAGGTGACTTATTGAAATGATTAACGTAGGCACAGTAATTACGTATTGTTACGAGAACGTCGTCGAGGAAGGACAAAAATTCCCAGAAATCATCACTTGAAAAATGAAAGAATTAAAGATTACAAAATCAAAAAATTCCCAGAAATCATCACTTGAAAAATGAAAGAATTAAAGATTACAAAATCGAGCTCCATGCATTAATGCCAAAAAATACACAAATTTATAGAATTGTTAATGTAGGAAGCCTTATATCTAAAAATGAATTCTCGAAGAGGGTGGGGGAGGAAAGGAAATTGTTGTTTGTCTTCATATTGAATGCTAATGTTTGGATCCATTGCCTACCAACTGTTTAACTCAACGTCTTACCAGGAAAACCATATTATCATGTATGCTTTGCCTTATGCATTGCATCTTTGTTCTTCTTAATCTGATATTTATTTGATTTGTACGGTGTAGGCATAAGATGTCAACTCAAATTTGATTGCATGTTAATTTTCTAGGTTTCAATTATTTCAAGCTCTAGTTTTGGGTTATTTATTTAAAATTAACTACACGTTTATAGTACAAGTGGAATTTAGAAAGTCGGGATTCTTGATTTTTTTAAAAAAAATTAATTCTTTTTCTTAATATTTTATGGTATTTTAGTGCATGAATTACATTATATCAAACTTAATATATAGTTTTATATGGGATTGGAATGTAACCTTGGTGAACTTTTATGAATTACGCCTTTTATTGTTTTGTGCATCTTTTTCCTCTTTTGATTTTATTAATAAGATATCTCTTGCCATATATAATAATAACACATAATAATAACAAATGATTTATGAATGTATAATATTCTCATTTCATATAACTAATATTATTAGTTTTTAGTTACTATATAAGTGAAACTTTAAAAATTTATGAGTTTTGTATTACTCTATATAGAAATAATTTTGGATTTTTTAATATGTATAGATATAGATCACATAAGATTGATGTATTGTTGTATAATATGAATGATATGAAATGATTGTATAAAAGCTCATGACATGAATTCTATCAAAGGATTACACAAGCTATGAAAATGACAAATCTGATTAATTTCAAAGCATAGTATTTCTACACTGTTGATGTCACCTGCAAAGTTGCAAAAACCTGTAAATGGGATTGACAATTTTTTTGGTGATTATCACTGTAATTTTCTTCTATATAAAATTTGTACTATATTTTGCAAGTGATATGTTGACAAGATACATGAACAACTTGAATTATGATTTCACATTTTCTTCTCAATAATAAATGTTTACTAGATAATATGTATTCCATAATTTTAAAAAATCATATTACTAAATTTTATGTCCCATTTGTTTTGTATCGTACGATAAATAAATCGAATACTTAAAAATAAAAATAAATCATGCATATGCAACACATGATATCAATATATGTGCCACAGTTGCTACTACTTATAAAAGGATTTGGTTTTGTTATGTTGGTATTTGGGTTTCTCCTATTTCCTGGCAGTTTTACCTTTCGCGGCTCTAAGATGGTGCACACAAGATTTTTGAATTTTGTCACATAAATGTTTTGTTAATATTTTGGGTCTCCAGTTGCTCCTTGCACTCCAGGACTAAATAGTTCTTTTCCCAGTTATTGCTTATCACTTGGATGTAATATTTGGAGGTCTTTTTTTTTATAACGTGTGCTGGCCATCTTTAAAGAATGATAAATGCAGGTAAATAGCATTCATAATATTCACGGGTATCAGCAATATATGGTATAGGCCTGGTGATTTTACACTAATCACCTATACTTGTGTCTTGTCAATTTGAGGGGAAATTGAAAAAGAAATGTATTTTCATCAGTGTATTATTTTCTATTTTAGCTTACGTTGGCCTAGGTTCTATTTTCTCATAGGCCTTAGTTGTTGTCTATTTTGTAGTTTAAGGGCCTCCAGGATGGATGTTTTAATGTTGCAGTCTTTGTCTGTCATAGAGAAGGAACGCCCCGAAAGATCATACAAGTTTCTCAGACATTATCATGGTATTCAAGATTGTCTGTACGCACTGAATTTCTGTAGACAGACTTCAAAGCTTGATATTCCTTCTTATAGGAACAGGTGATTTCTGTACTAAATGGATTGTAATTATTTGAGATATCACTGATTATCCGGACATTTAAAATGTGATTAATTATCTACGTTGAGTTTTGTTGAAAGGTATGTGATTTATTTGGTCTTTTGAAATTATATAAAACAATATTTAGAGTATATTGTTGTTAAACATTGAGAATTGACTAGAAATTTCATGCCATTTGGGCTGTTTTTTGACATTTGTTCCGCAAAACGGTTCTTCATCAAGTAGACGCAGCTTAAAAATAGCATTTGCTTTAAACACCGATGGAATTGCAACTGATAACAACCAAGGTAACCTCAATGGAGACGACAACGTTCTTGGCGGAACTCGTTTGGGCAGGATAGTCAGTGCAGGTGGCAGGCAGCTATTGAGCAAGCTAAACTCAGCTCGCAAGAATTTTCCCATGAAGGTGTTTCTTCTGCTTCTGGGTTTCTACACTGCTAACGCCCTTGCTACTATTCTTGGTCAGACTGGTGACTGGGACGTACTGGTAGCAGGATTTATTGTCGCTGCCATCGAAGGTATTGGTATGCTAATGTACAGAAGAAAGCCTCTCCCTTCCGAAAGATTGCAGGCGGTGGTGGTGATGGTAAACTATTGGAAGGCCGGCGTTTGTTTAGGCTTGTTTGTCGATGCTTTTAAGTTAGGTAGTTGATTTTAAGCTTTTCTAGATTTCCTCGTTGTGAAACCATTTAGAAGCTTATTGCTAGCTAGAAATGGGGATATGTGAACGTGTAAACTTCTGTAACATTTCAAGAGTTCAGAAAATAAGATATTATTCTTCACTTAACTTTCTATTAGTTCCCAGGCATTTTCTTTTTTCTTTTGCATCAGCTTTCCGGCAACAGGATGAACTGCATTTCTAGCTCTGAAATCTTGGTTTCGCATTACTGTTGCATTGAATTTCTCTTCCATTTTATGATTATACGTAACAATTAGTCTATATAATTTTAAACTTTATAACATAAAACATATATTTCAATTTTCTAGGTTTATTATTCTTGCCTTCATGTTAATTATTTTTATATTTAATTTTTTGCAGAAATAATTAAAATTTTCATGTCGAAAATCCTTTTCGAGAAACACACGTACATTTTTTCAATGTTATTAATTTTCCATACAATCTGAATTCAGGTTGAGAAATTCCATGCTTCGAATTGTAAGATAATCTAAATATAGAGCATAATACACAGATTGGATTGCAATTTTCAAATGTAGAGTTTCTCTTGAGGTTGATTCAAACACACATCCATTACTTTCGACGTTCTTGAATACTTCAGCTTAACCTCAGAGGAGACGCCTAACCAGTTCTGTATGAGCTGAAACACTTTCTTGTCTGCTAACAATCCTCGATGAGTAGCAGCAACTCCCACTCTTTCCACAGCATCAAATATATCAGCCTGCATGATATACATGTTAAATAAGAGAATGAGTTTTCGAATTAAAGAAAAGTGATTAGGCAAGAGACATTTGACAGTATACCCATATCTCAATATATGAGGAATACTAAATAAGAAGAAAATATTCTACCATTGCTGATTCAGCAGGGACAGTTCCATCACCGTCTGCGCAGGAGTATTCAGGCTGCAAATGACAAAATTATACCGTAAGCACCACTGTGGCAATTATATTGTCACGCAGTTTTCTATCCAAAGATGTTCCATATGGTTAACGTTAAAAAATATGTGCATAACACGGGGTAATTCACACTGTCATGTTCTCATGATCTTTAGACGTGAAAATTAATACATAGCAAAAGAGCATGTAAACGAGATACAGAGGTGCTGTATGCTTTTGTACTTCCATATAAAAACACACGGGATTCGCTCAAATTCCCATAGGTAGGAAATAAAAATCCAAGCAGCAGTTACCATTGTGTGGCATATTTCAGATACTTCACTTATGGGAGAACTTTCTGAACCATAGCTGCAAGAAAAAGAAGTATGGACACCGGTCAAAGTTGGTGACAGATTTATTGCTCAGAAATTTCAGAACACCAATGCAAAATTTGTCAAATATTATGTGATACCCAGGGATGAACCCATCAAGATCCGGCCCAAATTCCCGGCCCATCATTAAGGCCCACAGGTGAATGGCCCATGACAAGCCCAGGTATTCTTCTATAAATACCAGGTTGGAGCGTATGATTATTGGAGTCACTATATTGTTTTCAGCAGCGCCCTTAGCTGCTCCCCCCATATATCCTCAGTCTCTGACTTGAGCGTCGGAGGGGCTATGCCAGGATACTCTCCTGGCCCCCTCCTAACGGTCTTATTTGTGATTTCAGGCTCAGGGTAATTTTGAAGCCCGTGTCTGGATTAGTGACGCTTGCGTGGATCGGATCCTAAATTTCCCGTGAGTATCACTTGGCGCCGTCTGTGGGAAAACTTGAGTTAATACGTAGAGATGGCAGGCAGGAAAGGAAGTAGAAGAGCTACCTCAGCATCATCGCGTCCTCAGAGGGGACCCGAACAGTCTCATGTTGAGACAAGACAGGAACAACCGCGTCTGGAGACGAGACATGAACAACCTCGTCAAGAGACAAGAGCTGAGCAGCCCCGTCACGAGACGAGGGTTGAGCAAACCCGTCCTAATGAGAACGTGGGAAACTTGACCTTGGAACAGTTGGGCCAATTCATCGCCCGTACAGTAGATGAGGTCATGAGGAGGAACCAAAAGTCCATGGGTGCTGGGGAACAGGCCCCTCTTCAGGAGCATGAGGGAAATGTTGAAGTCCACCAGAGTAGGGTGGAGGAGACGCAACCCATACAAAGTGGAGAGATTAGTGAGATGGGGGAGATGTGGAAGGAGATACGGAGGTTGAGGGAGCAGGTAGGGAGTAGGGCGCCGGTACCCAAGAGAGGAAGCCCTTTTTCACTAGCCATATTAGAGGAAGGGCTTCCTCCGAATTTTCGACAGTCGAATGTGGGAGAGTACGATGGACATACTGACCCCGAGGAACACTTGGGGAGATTTGAGAATGCGGCCCTGTTACATCAATATTCAGATGGAGTCAGGTGCAGGGTGTTCCTGGGCACGTTGGTGAGGTCAGCCCAGCAATGGTTTAATACCCTGCAGCCCAACTCCATACAGTCTTTTGACGATTTTGCTACAGCTTTCTTGCACAGATCTGCCAGCAGCAAGAGGCACCAGAAAAATTATTTGAGCCTGTTCGTGATGAAACAACAAGAGAATGAAACTTTGCGAGAATTTGTCCAACGTTTCAACAGTGCAGCGCTGGAAATACCAGCGGCTACCCCTGACATCATGATAAGTGCCTTCACATAAGGACTGAGGGGAGGGGAGTTTTTCAAGTCGCTGTTCAAGAAGCCTCCGTTGAGCTATGATGATCTGTTGGCTCGAGCTGAGAAATATGTAAACTTGGAAGATGCCCAACGGTACAGAAGGATGGAGAGCCGGCCTGGAGGAAGTAGAGTTGAGGGAGCGGAGAAAGGAGGAAGGAAGAGGGGTGCGGGGGAAAGAGAGGAAGACAGAACTAGTAGTAGAAGACAATTCTCATCCCATGTTCCCCTAGATAGGAGTCGGGACGAGGTGATGGAGGTGAGGGAGCCCGTGGGGAAGTGGGAGAAGTCGCGAAGGGTTGGGTACAGTGCTAGATTGTCTTCAAGGGATAGACGAGGAGGATCCTCATTAAGGAGTCGACAAAGGTCTCGCTCGCCCCCTAGGCGTGGTCCAGGCCCTCCATGGATAAATCAGAGGATCGGGGAGCAGAGAGGGGAAGGTCGATGTCAAGATGTCCCTCAGGAGCTCGTTGAACCGAAGAGGGGAATGAATGAGGATAACCACCCTACGAGAGGAATGATTCATATGATCTCGGGGGGTGCTACGGATGGAGACTCTGGGCGAGCTCGGAAGGCACATGGGAGAAGGTTGGAGAACTTTGAGATATCTAGGGGTGCAGACTTACCACAAGACCCGTCATCAGCTTTGGGCCGGAAGACCTCCGAGGCGTTGTGACTCCACATAACGATGCCTTGGTGGTAACGACCACCATTGCCAATTATGATGTGGCGAGAATATTTATTGATAATGGAAGCTCCGTGAACGTCTTGTTCAAGAGCACGTTGGATCAAATGAAGATGGGAGGATTTAAGTTTGAGCCGGTATCCACCCCGCTGTAAGGGTTTGCAGAACACGTCATCTTACCTTTGGGTCAGATTGTTCTTCCCCTATCGTTGGGGACTGATTCTCGGCGTGTAACAAAGATGATAGCCTTCACTGTAGTAGATACCCCGTCAGCGTATAATGGAATTCTAGGACGACCAGCCCTGAAGGATTTTAGAGCAGTAGCTTCCAGTTATCATCAGAAGCTTAAGTTTCATGTGAGAAAAGGAGTTGGAGTCTTGTGCGGGGACCAAAAAGTCGCACGTCGTTGTTATGAAAAAATCGTGACGGAAGAAGAAAAGAGAAGTCACGAGCATTCGCATGGAAGCTTGAGCTCAGTCTTGCAGTTGTAGAGTCATTCGGAGAAGATTCAAAATGGGTAACTTTGTCATGTGGAAGTACAAGAGGAGCTGAGAGGAAAGTTGGAGAATGCGCTGGGTAAGGCTCTAAAGAGGCATGGGAACGCTTACCATCTTAGAGAATATCTTTACTTCATTTTTGATGTATTTCGTTCCTGTATTTGTCTTACGTTATCAGTTGATATTTAATAAAGCCAAGTTCTTATATTAAGTACGTGGTTGTTCTTGTATTATGAGGATTATATGAATTTTATTTTACCTACTTAGGCTGCGCCTAGTAGAGGAGAAGAGGGGGGGGGGGGGGAGAAAAGTTAAAGTTTTCCTGCTAAGGCATCGCCTAGCAGAGGAGTAGAGGGTGAGGTGGAGAATATTTATTTTTCTGCTAAGGCATCGCCTAGCAGAGGAGCAGAGTCGGCAATGAGAGGAGCAGAGTGGAAAAGAAGAATTTTTATTTTCCTGCTAAGGCATCACCTAGCAGAGGAGCAGAGTTTGGGAGGAGAAAAATGTTATTTTCCTGCTAACGCATCGCCTAGCAGAGGAGAAGAGTGGATGAGGAGAATTAAATTTATTTTTCCTACTAAGGCCCGGCTTAGCAGAGGAGTTAGATGGTGGAGATGTTGATTTTATTTTCCTGCTAAGGCATCGCCTAGCAGAGGAGTTAGAGGGTGGAGGTGTTGAATTTTATTTTCCTGCTAAGGCCCGGCTTAGCAGAGGAGTTAGGAGATGATGAGGTGAGAGTTTGATTTTTCCTGCTAAGGCCCGGCTTAGCAGAGGAGTTAGATGGTGGAGATTTTGATTTTATTTTCCTGCTAAGGCATCGCCTAGCAGAGGAGTTAGAGGGTGGAGGTGTTGATTTTATTTTCCTGCTAAGGCCCGGCTTAGTAGAGGAGTTATGAGATGATGAGGTGAGAGTTTGATTTTTCCTGCTAAGGCCCGGCTTAGCAGAGGAGTTAGAGGGTGGAGGTGTTGATTTTATTTTCCTGCTAAGGTATCACCTAGCAGAGGAGTTAGATGGAGGAGTTGAATTTTATTTTCCTGCTAGGGCCCGGCCTAGCAGAGGAGTTAGAGGGTGGAGGTGTTGAATTTAAATTTTCCTGCTAAGGTATCACCTAGCAGAGGAGTTAGATGGAGGAGTTGAATTTTATTTTCCTGCTAAGACCCGGCTTAGCAGAGAAGCTAGAGGGTGGGGGTAGTGAATTTTTATTTTCCTGCTAAGGCATCACCTAGCAGAGGAGCAGAGTTTGGGAGGAGAAAAATGTTATTTTCCTGCTAAGGCATCGCCTAGCAGAGGAGAAGAGTGGATGAGGAGAATTAAATTTATTTTTCCTGCTAAGGTGTCACCTAGCAGAGGAGTTGGAGGGTGGAGATGTTGAGTTTTTATTTTCCTGCTAAGACATCGCCTAGCAGAGGAGCAAAGTTTGGGAAGAGAAAAATTTATTTGGTTAGTCGATAACAAAAGATGTTTAAGGGGAGCAGAGTTTACGGGGATCGACCTGCCCGGTCAGGTCGTGGGGGTGTGGGGGCAACGCCCCCATAATTTTTTCAGAAATCACACAATCATTCGCAAGGGAATATATCAAATTTCTCAACGTATTGGACGAGGCGAAGGCGTGGGCGAAGGCGTGGGCGAAGGCGTGAAGGCGAGCCTGTGGCGCGAGGGCAAGCGAGTGGCGGGCAGGCAGGCTCTCGGCGAGCTGGCGTGGCGTGGCGGGGGCGAGCAGGCGCTCGGGCGAGCCGGAGTGGCGGGCAAGCTGCCGGGCGCGGGAGAGCTGGCGTGCGGCGAGCAGACGCTCGGCGGGCGAGGGCGAGAGCGGCAGGCAAGGGGCTAGGGGCGAGCTGGTGCTCGGGCGAGCTGGAGTGGCGGGCGAGCTGCCGGGCGCGGGCGAGCTGGCGTGTGGCGCTCGGGCGCGCGGCGAGCAGACACTCGGCGGGCGAGGGCGAGAGCGGCAGGCGAGGGGCTAGGGACGAGCTGGTGCTCGGGCGAGTTGGAGTGGCGGGCGAGCTGCGGGGTGCGGGCGAGCTGGCGTGGCGTGGCGCTGGCGAGCAGGCGCTAGGGCAAAGGCATGGTCGAGGGCTTGAGGGCGAGCCTGTGGCACGCGGGCGAGCTGGCGCCCAGGCGAGCAGGCGAGCGTGGTGCGCGAGGGGGCGAGTGCTTCGGCAGGGCGCCGGACGAGCTCGGTGAGGGCGTGGCGCGCGGGAGCTGTGCGGCCGCGCGGGGCGAGGGCGCCGGGCGAGCGCGCGCAAGGGCGGACGCACGCTGTTGGGGCTAGCGTGCAGGCGACGAGGTGATGATGAAGCGGTGCTAGGATTGATATTTGATTTGTTTCCAACTTTTTGGAGACTGACAGAGGCCTGGAAGAAAATGCACAACTCACGTGTTGTAAACCGAGAACAACGCAATCAATTGAACTTTGAACCTACGATTCAGTTCGACTCGGGAGGGGGAGACTGGTGATACCCAGGGATGAACCCATCAAGATCCGGCCCAAATTCCCGGCCCATCATTAAGGCCCACAGGTGAATGGCCCATGACAAGCCCAGGTATTCTTCTATAAATACCAGGTTGGAGCGTATGATTATTGGAGTCACTATATTGTTTTCAGCAGCGCCCTTAGCTGCTCCCCCCATATATCCTCAGTCTCTGACTTGAGCGTCGGAGGGGCTATGCCAGGATACTCTCCTGGCCCCCTCCTAACGGTCTTATTTGTGATTTCAGGCTCAGGGTAATTTTGAAGCCCGTGTCTGGATTAGTGACGCTTGCGTGGATCGGATCCTAAATTTCCCGTGAGTATCATTATGCAAACTATTTTCACTACAATAAAACTAGCCCCTCCCAGTTCTGCAACTCTTACAGAAAATCTTAGTTATAAAGATATGGTTGTTTGATTGATGTTTCGCATCTCTCTTCTTTCGGGCTAAGGTTTATTAAGTTTCCTAATCAAAGAAGATTTCATGATCCGTGCTTGCATGGTTTTCTTTCCTATATATAATCAAATCTCACTGAAAAGTCCATATAGATGGCAGTTCATGTTTTCATGACAATTCTCATTTCTCAATATGGCTGATGGAATCAAGAGAATCATCGCAAATCAGAACTTCAACTTCACTGAAAATCAAAAAGAGATGAACAACTAATAAGCCACCAACCAAACATCAAAAGGTGTGTCAAAAGTTGTTCCATAGATGTTGTAGAAGGAAATTCCATGGGGAAGTTGAGCTTCATTGAGAACCTTCCGGGTACCAGTAGCCCACTCTAAAATCTTAAAGTTGAAAGGGAGAGCGATTGTTTTACCATCATAATTTAGCTGCAAGATGTAAGAAAAAAGACTACCATAACATAGGAAACATAGAGTTGCAATTAAACACAAAAGGTCATAGAAATGTGAAGAATAAGACACAAAGCAACACAATAACTGGCATTTACATGTTCTATGTTTGAAACAATTTCTACTGCCAAGGTTAGAGGATTTACCTCGTTGTTTCTTAATGCTTCTTCAAAAAGAGTCACACATTCATTACAGCCATAGGATTCCTTTTCAACTGAATTTTCTCCGTCCTTGGATTGCTTTCGCCAGACTTGAATTTCTGGTTGTTTTTTCCAATTAAAATCAGGGTTTGGCAACATCTCATAAATGGATGGGCACTCTACCAGCTAGCAGAAGTCAAAGAAGAACATAAGGTAGGGAGAAGAGGCTAAGGCGAAGTCTGACAATAGGAAGTGTATAATTAAACACAATACAAAACCGATAGATATTCTAGAGAACCAAATAAAACTGGTAGATTGAGAAAGTCTTGGAGAAAAAAGTCAAATCATATTTGCATCAACAAACTAAGATTCAACTATTCACTGAATGTTATGGGAAAATGTAGAACTATAAAAGATGAGCGAATGAATTCGACATTCACTTCAAGAGGATCATCCTTACAACTCTAGCTGACATTACCGTAAAACTCAAAAGATAATAACAAATCTCAGATATTTTTCATTACATCTTAGTGGTTCATGGAATACTAAGCATACTATACTGTGCCCAATCATCTTCATGTTTTAGTTCATCCAGACCTGCTTTGAAATGATGCAAACATCATTTTAATGGGTAGCACGTTGTATTAAATAGGTATGTGATCGGGAGGAAGGAAAACAAGAGTGAAAGGACAAATATTTGCCTATAAACCAGAAAGCGTTGAATCAAAAGCCTAAGCAAAAATGTACAGCAAATGGTACTTTATTTCATGAGGCAACACAAAAAGTCCTTCAACCATGAAGTTTACCAGTTGATGCATTGACCATCTTGACACAAAAAAGAAGCTTTCAAATCCTTCAACGAACTGCAATCCCGTAAGCAGAGAATCATTGATGCATCCTGGTGCACCTGCTCAAAAGATATCAGATCTCTATTAAGTTGATTTAGTCAATGAATGCAGATGATCTACTTGATCGAAAGATGAATCTAACCATGAGAAGAAGCACTCGGCCACAAAAATAAATATGATCTAGCACAAGACTTACATGGTTCAGAAAAATAATATGTACATCCATGGAAACCCATTCAGTAAAACCATCAGTAGATTCAGTATAAACCGACATTCTGACTAGAGAGAATGGACTTTAAATCTCCTACCAAGCTCCAGCATAGCATTTTTTACTTACAGCCAAACTTGATATAAGGCTGACTACAAATGAAAAGCTGTCCATTTTGATTTCTATGAAACAAAAGTAATGGCATAAAGAAAAAGAAAAAGAAAAACAAAAACAAATGTCATATTTTGCCACCTGGAGAGCACCTCTATTTAAAGGTTAAGTACAATAACATCTCCTGCTCTACAGTGCAAGCAAAATTGTTTGGGAAAAAAAGAAGAAAACATATGTAAGGAATAAGTGGTGGCACTATGTTATGCTTCAAAAAAGAACTGGCATCAAACGAGGAATCTCTCCAAAGACACAATAGATTTTCCCCTTAGATTCCTTAATTCTCCAAGATCCAAGGATTGGTGCAATGCTAGAATCGATAAACATAAAATAATTGGAATACAATTCAATTTTTAGTACGACAGCTTGAAAACTAATCAGGGTTACGATCAGTAAAGAAAAGAAATTTGTTTGGTGCCCTTTTTCAACTTTCCTTCTTAGTGGAGCAGCATTTTCAAATCAAATATAGTTTGTCATATTAGTGTGTCCAGCAATGATACAAAAGATAGATCACCTTGGAAGGGAGTGGCAATGGTAATCCACTTATTAACATATTTGGAGAAAGTCTGCAGCGAAAATTAAGCTTGTCGTCAAGCCTCCATTTCCAACAGCATAAAAATAAATGAGTTAATTTGTTCTAAAACAGGTACTGAAATGTTCCATTGGAAAGAAAACAAATGTAACTAATTATAAACTAAACAAAAGAGGAGAAAATAAATCGATCAATTTCCACGTCTCAGGAGGTCAAGAGAAAAAATCCCAAAAAGTAAGAAAAAGTGTGGTCAGGTTTTCATGGCAGAGAAACTAAAACATTGAGCAATTCAGGGGGAGCAAACCAAAGTACTCTTGAACTTTGCATACAGCAACATAAAAAGCTCCTATAAATTATATTTTAATGCAAAGGAGTGACGACTATGAACAAAGGTATGGTGACGACTTTGCTGATTATTTCACATGCATGACGCATGAAAATAATTTTATTCTTGTTGAGCGTCGATTGGTGTTATCTTACAGATACAAGCGGGTGCAACTTTTTCACTTGCAATAGTGAAGAAGTATGTGTGGATATATGCACTATGAGGGCTGAATGTCCATTTAAAAAAAGAGGACTTTTCACCGAGATACATTCAAAGACATCATATTCATCTTTTGATGGCCATATAAGGCCAAGTATTCTCAAGATAAGAAAATTTATCATATCAAACTAAGTTTTAGACAATAATTAATAATACCTTTTAAAACTAAAAACAATACCGTAATTATCTGGAGTTCACAGCGTTCAGGAACTTGTTAGGATGCAAGTGAATTTCTAGAAACTAAACATCAATATTTGGAGCAAGAAGCAACTTATATGTTAATATTTGAATGGTACAAGTCAATTAATGGAAAGCTATAGCTAGTTAGATGCAGATAGTTTGTTCCTGACAATGAGTTACCAGGCTCTCTCATGTGCTCGTGATTCTGGTATATTAGACGCAACGAGACAGTTTATTCTAATTCATTAATTACCTGAAAGAAATATGATATGAAGGTAATTAAGGACATGGAAAACCATAAAAGAACTAAACATACATCACTATTAAGAGATATAAAACATGACACCAGCAGTCCACCCATTGAGTGAGAAATTATATTGACTTTCCTTCCCCCAGAGGCCTTATACGCAGCCTCCAATTTCTCTTTTAGGCCATCCATTAACTTGTCAATCCTGTAAAGTAATAAGCATAAGAAGTAAATGTATTTAACTAAAGCTTTTACAACAGAAAAAGGATGGAATTTCAAAAAGTACTGCTGTAATAGTAATCTGCACGTAAATAGAAAAATGAAAAAGGCGCCATGGTGGAAATTTTGAGCAGAAAAATTACCTATTGCTTTGCCGAAAATCATAACCATATCCGAACAATGTTGTTCCTTTCTTGTACCCACATCCAACAAGCATGTCAATCATATCATGGAAATGGTACACATCGGTCAAATGTAGACACTTAACAAACTGGAAAATCAAAAAATAAAATCAGTATCACAGAGAGATGGAAAGAGAAATTAGGACACTAAAGAATGGCTAAGCAATGGAAACAACTTATCGCTATAGAAAATGAATTTTCTTGCTGGGCTCATGGTAATCGACAAGGGGACAACAGAAACGTGAACCCAGCATTTCTCTCGATCAGAAAAGGGATGGCACTGGAACTAAGTTTTGTAGGCCCAGTTAAAGTAAATTGGTCAAGAAAACTTATGTTTACAATGAGATCATGGGCAAAGCACACGCCAGAAAACATCTAAAACAACAATCTAGGAATGCCACAAAACGGGCATGTGTAGTTTAAGATATCATTCGTATAAGCAAGCACACACATTTTGTATCTCTTTCTCCTTTTCACTAGGTAGCAAAACCATCTGTCTACCCGTCTTGTCCAATGTCAGTAAATTAGAGAAACATCACGGAAAGCACGCACGAAAGAACGGGCTAAAAAATTCAGAAAATCAAACAAGTGAAAAGCTTACAAAAGAAGGGTCCAAAATATCAATGGCATAGAGCCCATAATCATCTTGCGGCACAATGATCTCCGTAGCAGTATCCAACGACTCCGTATATCCTGAAAAAACGTGTTACTCCGCACACTTACCACAGCAAAAACGAAAGACAAACAAAAAAAGCAGATAATTTTCAACGCACATACCGAACATATATAGCAAAGAAACAGTAAACAAAAGCATAAAAAGAGAAAAAGAAAAACCCAGAAAAAAAAAGAACCTGTTTTTGAGTTGTAAACGGACCAAGCCTTCTTCTTGAACTCCAAGTCAGCCAACATTATCCGAACCCAAATCCGGGTCTCGAACCCGAATTTCTTCCTCTTCGAATGGAGGATCGAGCCACCGATACCCGACACCAACAGAACCGGGTCACGATCAACGGTATCGTCGGTGTCGGAGCTACCACAACAGCAAAAGTCCCCAAGCATTTTCACAGAAAAGTCCCAATAGTTGAAGGTGGGTGGGTGTGGATTTTGGGATGGTGATCAATGCTGGAAGTTGAGATCATTACAGATATAAACTAATATTTATTATTTTTTTCCAAATTATATAAATAAATAAATTGATTGAAAGAAAGAAAGAAAAAATTTTATATTTGAAAATTTATAAATAGATATCAGATAGATTATATTTTATAATTAAATAATAATAATAATAATAATAATAATAATAATAGTTAAACAAATAAACAAGTCACATTGAGATTTGAGCCACATATATATTATTTTAATAAAATAAACTTTTTGCGAGAAAAACTTACAAATTTATATTCGTCAAACGAAAATACTCGATTCATAATTATTGTAAAAAAATTATATTTTTAATATAAATGAATATATTTTCATGAATTTTATCATATTATATATATGTTTAACAAAATTGACCAATAATATAATTTCACAAAAAATTTATGTTTTTATAATCACATATCCCCCCATATCGTTACAACATATAAACATATACATATAAAATTTTGATATTAGATACTTTTTGCAAAAAATTTAGAAATTATGAAAGTTTTCTTGTAATTATATTATATATGGTTTTCTATATTAATTTTAAATTTTTTTTGGAGTAGAATTAAAAAACAAAACAAATTTGGAGTAGGGACATAAAATCATGCCGCGAAATTAAAATGGTAACTTTAGACTTTTCTATTTATGATTATTATAATATATTATCTTATTTATGATATAATAAAATGATCGACGTGGGTGGCTCAGCATTTAACATTCACTAACTTGTCACCACGTGTATAGTAGGTGAAGACAAATATTTCATTAATAATAATATAATATAATATAAAAATAATATATTTTCATTTTTTTTAAATTTTTTTATATTAAATTCAAAATGAGATGAGAAAGCATAAACCTTATAACATGTATTTTTACAGTAATTTTTTGAATTTTTTTTATCAAAACCAAAAAAAAAAGTCGAGATTTGTCTTCAAATTTAATGTCAAATATTCAGATCCGAACAAGATACCGGTTTAGTTAGATCAAGTTATAATATCATCACAAAATAAAGATTCAACGTTATCAAATAGATTTAAACGATCGTTTCTATGGATGGAAACTTGATTTTTGGGTTTTCCAAAAAATCATATAAAATTGTGTGTTTTTTTCAAGGTCGTCATTTTCAAATGTATTTGACAATATCATCATCCATCGAGCTAAGTTATCTCTCAAGAGCACCTAGAATAGACTTCAGAATTCAGAACGGTATTTTTTTAAGGAATATTCGGAGAATATATGTACAATTGTTGAATAATTTATCTTGAGAGTTGCCCAAATAATGGCACAGGGACAATAAGGTCCTCATCAAGACTGGAAAATTGAGCATTCGTGCCTACCTCAGGGTGCAACGGGCCAGGCAGACCCAAAGAAAAAGATTTAAGGACCTTCATTGGGAGAAACACACAAAAAGTAACATGGCAAAGTGTGAAAAAAGCGATCATTTTTTTAAAATAACATAATTCCATGATTATTTTTTGGAAAGATTTATTTCCTGATTATTGACACTACCTGATGGTTGATTTTGACTGCATATAGGAAAATGAAAGACTAGAAGCCGAAAATCCCATATTCGAATTTTTTTAGAACTATCCGTATAAGAGCAAGGGGGTGTAACTGGGGTATCGAGAAGCCTCGATGAGCATGCTCGCCCAAGGTCTAGTTGGGAATGTTTCCATATAATGAACTCAACTAACAGTCTTAACATTTAACGTATTATCTATGATTCTAGTTAGAAACCCAAGTACGAGAAGGTTATTAGTAGTTGCTTCGAATTGTGAAACCAAACTTTCTACTTAAGGCACAATTGCCTGTAGACTCTGGTTGACAAACCCGAAGATGAATCCTTAACTATAATCTTTTGGCCGCTTTCAGAGAAACTTTGAAAGAGATCCATCAGTGTCGATCTGAGGGATGGTTTCTCTATATTTACTATAATATCTTTTGTTCTTTAGCTTTATTTTACTGCTCGAGGTTTTACGACAAAAATGAATTCCCTTCATAATTCATTCAGCTTTAACGGGGAAAAACCAGTCATAGAATTTAACAAAATGACAACACATAAACTATGAGAAAAAGGGTATCTGTAACAAAACCAGATGAGCACAACACCCCAGACTTCTACTGCCAAATGCCTATGTTGAAAAAATTGTCAGCTCCAGCCATCAATCTCTACAGGTCTTGTACAGTCAAACCTACACACGACAGTGAAAAATTCAATTACTCAGTGTAAGCTGCCGAGTTGATGAAAGTGAAATGACCAATAAAAAGAAGCACAAAACAGATACTATCTACAATAAAAGTTGTCAAAATGTGGGCAATCATCTAGTAGTCAGTTTTGATTCAATACTACAGAACAGACTAGAGTTCATCCTCAACACAAACTATTTAAGAACTGTCCAAGACTAAACATGACTTGAGGGAAAAAACAGCATACCCGGTGGGAGGGATTGCTTCAACTTGTTGGCCTTCTCAGTGTCGAAAACACAAAGCGTGTAAAGGTACTTAGAGCAACGAACCTTAAACTTCACTGCATCCTTAGTCCTCTTAATTTTCACCGAACGTGCGTCCTTCCTTCTCGCAGTAAGAAGGAAATCTTTGATCTCATGGATTTGCTTAGGCTGGAGATTAACAATGGCCACCATATTTCAATTGGAAACTCATACAAAGTACTATAAGCTAACTAGAAGCAATATAGTTAAGGCACACGAAGAACAAGTTATTTTTGGACCTATAAAGAAGGATAAGCTTAACCAAGAGTATTAAGGTAACAGGTAGAAATGCAGTAATTTTTGTGTCAAAAGTAAACTTTCTCTCTGATTTTAAGACAATTGAATCACAAAAAAAATCAACTCATAACACTGGATTTTTTTAATGAGTTTGAAGCAAAAGATTTAACATCCGCGTAGGTTAAAATTTTATGGGTCTTAGTTTATTCTATTAACTTGAAAATCAAATATATTGTTAACTTAGTAATTTATTAATTCAAAAACAAAGAATTCGTAACAAGGGGTTTCATTCAGGAATCATGCAATGGACTTTAAACTTCTCATCTATACCTTTTATGCTGATAACGTCATTACGGAATCTAAAACATCCACAACAACAATGATTCTGAATTATCTCCTAATCATATACTTAATTATTATAACATGCAATCAAACCCATTAAATATTTTCAATCATACTCCTTGTTGTGGAATGAAGTCAAATTCCATTATCATCATATTTAAAACATTTAATCATCACTACTTGCACAAAAAAACCAATCGAATAATGGTGAATCAAAACGATTTGAACCTCTCTCCAAAATAGTAAATTGCCTCGGTCCTTGCAGAATTCGATGTTGTCTCGCAACACTGAAGAGCGTATTTACTACTGAGGACGCAATCAACATAAAGCAATATGAAATATCACTAAGAAATTTATTTTCATCATCTCAAATACCTCGTATGTCTTGAGTAAATCAATTAACGGTCAGTGATTTTAAACAGAAACTAAATCCTCCCTGAACAGCTAATCTTTCACCGACGAATTATGCAAATGAGGTATTGTTCACAACGGCATTGTTCTAAAAGCAGTAAATCACATCAGATAAGCATGAAAATTCATTCTAAACATGAGCGCAATCCATATTCTCAATTCATTTCACACAAAATATATAACGAAAACGTAAATGTTTACCATAAAGATTCAAGACATCACAGATAGAAGATTCTCCGTCACAAATATCGGCTAAACAGATTAGAATAGCTTTTCAATGGGTAAAACGAGCACACTTACCATTGTCCCCGGCGATCTTAAGCTTCTGTCCTAGCTTGCCGGGAGTCGGGAGTACTTGAAGGAGCAAAAACCCTAGATCTTGAATTTGCATATTTATAGCAAACGATTTAGTTATGGGCTCGTTCAAAAAAAATTAATTATGGGCCCGAGTTCGACCAACCTATCTGTTTAGCCCATATAATTTGGGCCTACAATAGGTCTATTAGGAATACAGTTTTTGGGCTTTCGAGCATAACCGTGGTTTTATGATAAAAAAAATTGGTGAAATGAATTATACTGTGTCAGCTGGAAATTTTTTTTATTATTGGGAAAATGTTTATCTCAATCTCTTCTCAAACCCCAGATTATATCTAGAATTTGAGGATTTGGTAACAGATAGACTATACGTCATCGATGTGTTGAAATTTGACTACTTGTTATATTTTATATATGCAATTCTTGGTTTAATTTAATATAAAATATAATTTGTAAGTTCGATACATTTTTATGTAAAGAGGAATCATGAGAATTTTTGTTTTTCATTTCAATTATGTGTTTTATTTTTTCTTATTTTATGTATGATGTTTTTTAAAAAGAAATAAGAATGCTACGAACGGGGGTAATCTGACTTTAAAAAAGAAAAACTTGTGTGAGACGGTCTCACAGGTCGTATTTTGTGAGACGGATCTCTTATTTGAGTCATCCATAGGGTTGACTCGTCTCACAGATAAAGATTCGTGAGACTATGAATGACCCGTGTCATAGATAAAGATTTGTAAGACCGTCTCACAAAAGACCTACCTCTTTGAAAATTGGAGTGTTTTGGAAACCAAATATGATTAGTTGGTTAACACGTGGTTCTCTCACTTATTTTAGGTTACAGATAATAATATAATATGGATATACAAGTCTAGTATTCACGTGGTGTATGAAATTAATCATATTTGCTTAACATATCAGTAAATTTGAATACTAAAATTTTGTATATAATATAATAGATTTAAGGCTTTTAAATAAGGCAAAAATTTGTGTGAGACGGTAATACAGGTCGTATTTTGTGAGACGAATCTCTTATTTGGGTCATCCATGAAAAAGTATTACTTTTTATGCTAAGAGTATTACTTTTTATTGTGAATATCGGTAGGATTGACTCATCTCACAGGTAAAGATTCGTGAGACCATCTCACAGAAGACCTACTCTTTATTTAAACTTTAGGTTGTACATTTGTTTCAATTTATCACGTTATATTTTTAAAAAGCAAAACAAAACAAAAAGCATTTAAAAATAAATAAAATATTATTATTAGTTGGTAATGTCTAGGAACATTTAAATTAAAATGTTATAAATGCAAAATAGATGCAATACTTGAGAATTGAAAAAAAAAAAAAAAAAAAAAAACTAAATTTAGTTTGTTCATTTAGGTTCTTTATATTGGGACTAATGGAATGATAAAATTGGATAAAAGAGAGTGACTGATTAATAATATAATATTTTGGGAGTTTTTTTTAAAAAAATTCGAAATAAAAAAATGGGTTGCATTATCAGATGACCTTCGTACCATCCATCTAATATTGAAATTACATGATCTAAGAACTTAATGATATTTTCCTTCTCTCATCCTAAATATTGCGGGATCTGGTTTTCAAAACAAAACAAGTAATCAAGTCCAAATAATTTTCGCGAATATTAAAGATGCACCAGGGGCATTCGAACACAGTAGCAATCGAATGAAGAGCAAAATAAATCAGCTCACAAGCGTATCCAAGTGCTCCAGTTGAATTCGAAAAAGTTTGCGTCGGAGTCATGTTTATCTAACATACATACAAACACGAGAGAATCGGATCTGTAGGCATGAGAAAACATAAGTATCCCAAAAGAGAAGTAGTGATCACTTGGATGACCAACTTCTTCTTCCTATATCATTCATGCAACAGGGATTCGGAGGCTCTTGTTCCTATTTCCTTCCACATCCCACTAGTTCGGATTATCTACAGTCATGATCAGTCACTGTGCCTTGTTCTTCCCGAAAAGCAAATTTATCGAGTATGTGTTCCCTTTCTGTGCCGCAGTTTCTACGCGCTTTGCACCAATCTAAAATCATTTGCACCAAACTTTAGACGGGGAGAGAGAATATGAAAACTTGATATAATCATACATAAAATTAAGGGTGTCAAAATGCGACACGACCCGTCAACCCGACACGATCCAACACGAAAAAAATCAGGTTCGAGTTGAGTTCGGGTTGGGTTGATTCGGGTTAGTGCCATGTTAGGCGGGTTTCGGGTTGGGTCGCGGGTTGACCCGCGAACTTTTTTTTTGAAAATATTACCTATATTTTTATATATTGTATACTTGAACAAAATTTATTATATATTTATATGATAAATTTTCATCATTTAATATTTATTTTGCATATTTTTATTTTTTTAACATTTTTTTATTTGATTTAGTAAATATACTTTTAATTTTCTACGATTAAATTTTCAAATTTAAATCGAAAATTTTGTTATTATGTGTTTAAATTAAAATATTATTTTTTTTTATTTTTTTGAATTGTTTTCATTAATTTTTTAAAAAAAATTTAAAAAAATAAAATAAAATTCGGGTAAGGCGGGTTAGACGGGTTGAGTCGGGTTATACGGGTTCGTGTTCGGGTTGGTGGTTTTCGGGTTACTTCAGGTTCGGGTTGGGTTCGGGTTGAAAAAAAATAAAAAAAATTCGCGGGTTGACCCGAAATCCGACCCAACCCACACGATTGACACCCCTACATAAAATAACTCATGTTCAGTATGCCATACATTTTAGCTTAGACATGAGTAGCCAAAAGTTCTCTTAGGACACTAGAAACATGGATCTTTACTCAAGAACAATCGACTAATGAGTTATTTCTTGTTAGATATGGATTTGGCAACTCACAGGAGAGTTATATGATCAACTCGATTGGGTAGTTCGAAAGGGGTTCCAGGGAATGGGAATATTATGAATCAAGTTATCAATCTCTGCAGTTTTAACTTTCGGTTGGTAGCTAGACAGTGAAGACGACAGATGGTAAATATCAGATAACAACAGCTGGTAAATGATACCTTATCCATGAGCCAGTATCCAACTGTTGGAATATACTGCATCAGGTACATGACAGCAAGCACAGGCTGCACTAAGAAAACCTTAACATCATTCTATATTCAAGTATATTTCATGAAAACAAAAATGAAGAAAAAATATTGAGAAATGGGTTTGCTATAATTCACATGTGCAGGACGAAGAAATATTATAACCCATCTAGTGAAAATCACAAATAAAATAAATACAACCCGAACATATCCCTGATTGACTCCATTCCAGTCTGGGCCCTCCAGATCCAAAATAAGATCAAAATCAGATTCGGATTCAAGACCTGATTTTTTCTCTTCTTGCTTTCTCCTTCTTTTATCCCGCTAGCCACATGGGCGACAAGGAGTCCATGTCTGTGGAATTCAAAATTAAAATACGAAATTGAACTACACCTCAATTAACGAACCTGATGTGAAATCCAAGCTTCCTTCAGACCATGAGTTGCAGCAATTATTGTGAGCTCTGCACACCTCTCTGAAGACACTCGTTTCTGTAAAGTAATAAGTGAACACTTCAGAAGAAGTTCATCAAGCCACTTTCCAGCCAAAAGTTGTGCACCAACAATAAATGAAGTAATAAAAGGCTCAATAACATGGTTTATTTCAATTGATGAAACCAGAATCTGAAGTGCCGCTTCCCGCAATGGAAGACTAATATTGAAAATAAATCCTACTTTAAAAATCAAACAAGAGTGTAGAAAGACTGCATAGGCAATATGTGATGAATTGACATTAAAATTTGATTGGCCGTTAGCATTAGTAGATGCTTAAAATATTGATGTAATTAGCATTAGTGGATGCTTAAGATATTGATGTACTGCAATAGTATAGTAATTCGCTTAGCATTATTCAGTGATTCCTGATTCTACACAAACTAGAATTCCGATGTGAATAGCGATTGAGATATCGATACGTCGATTTCATCCTTTGATCTTACGAGCCAGAAACAACAGTAGTCAACAAGGTAAAGTAAACAGAATGGACAGGCTATTAACAAATTTTTTAATAGCATTTGGTGGATCCTTAAAAATTTATTGATGGAGTAGTACTTTATGTGTTTACCTCAGAAGAACTCTTTTCTGAGGTACTTGTCATTACAGGCCCAGGATAAACGACAGTTACCTTGATTCCTCTCGTATAAAGCTGAAGAAGAAAAAAAGGCGAATGCAGAAATAAGAGTTAATATTTAGGATTCCATGTTTGAAGCTTACATACTGGTTTTGTGAATGTCATCATGCATAAAACGTAATTTCTTTGTCAATTTCCCTTTCAAATGTCGTAAACCCAAGTTTTTCAAAAAACACTGTGTTCAGAATGATTAAGAAGTTTGCTCCTATATTTAATGCTATTTCATATTCAAGAATATCCAAGTTATAGCTTGGATTTAATAGGATGTTATCTTCCTGATTTTTCCAAATCCTTAAGATTACAGGATACCAAATGTTGTTTATACTCACTGCAGATGTGCATAAACAAACAAGAGATTGATAATAGAGGTATTTTATTTTCCTCCACTTTTACGGTATCAAAGCAAGTTCATTAAAACCTTTCTCCCATGGTTAAAAGGCGATGACCAAAGCCAGAAAAGGAGATTCATCTGTGTCCCCGAAGGCATATAACAAAAAAAGATTGACATACTTCAAATGAATAGTGTTTGGAAAAAAATAACACCGAAATAGGGTATATACACTTAAAGAAAAATAGTATAAAATATGAATGAAAGCCACACCTCAGATCGCAGTGTATGAAAATACCCATTCACAGCAAATTTGGAAGCAGAGTAGACAGCCTGTCCAGGAGCGGGCGCCTTTCCTGCAGCACTGCTCATCTATGCAAAGCCGTGGAAACAAAATTTTAAGGGTGAGAGATGGATACAACTTGAAAACAAAATTTGTAGGACATTCATACAATCCAGTCAGGCATATGCCATTCTGAAATGGGAGAATGAAGAAGTGTAGAGGCATGGAAATCTTGGACTTCGATTTATAAAAAAAAGACGGTTGAGAAAAACTCAGTTAAAAGCTAATGCAGTGAATTTGAATGTCAAAGCAGTTTCAGACACACAAGATGGACCACCTGCAAGTCTGCGAAATGAAACATTGCATGAAACATACCACAACAAAATGTCCACTGCCCCGCTTCAACATGTGAGGTGCCAAAAGTCGCGTTAGAGATATTGGCCCCAGTACATTGACATCAAATGTAGCCTAATAAGAAAGCATATATTCAGATGATTAATCTCCGTAAGCTCTCCTGGCTTAAACGTAAGTAACATAATTCAACTCTTATAATAAACTTATATAAATGGGGAATTAAATTTGATATTCCTTTAACGGAAAATAAATAAATGAAAGTTGTGCATGTTCAGTGAGTCAGCTAGGTGATGCAGAACAGTAGAAGTAACAATACAGATACTGTATGGATATGATATGCAAGAGTACATATTTTTGACAATTATATTCGGTTATGAGGCATGCCACAGCAAACAATGACATTCATGTAAGAAAATACTTGCAACCAGTATCCATACGGACATTTTGAGTCTAAAGACAGAAGAGTCCAATCAGAGAACATACTCGAGCATCTGCTGCCATCTAATTTTTTCCTCTCGCCCTTCCATGATAAAAATTCATATATACAGAGATCCAATCTTATAACTACAATCTTACGTCAATATAAAACAAGCACTTTTTATGAGTAATCTCACTTTCACTAGAATAAAAAAATCAAAACATATCGAAACAAATTTGTCACTGTAAACTACCTACGTAGTTGAAGGCTGAAGTGAAATAAGTAGAAATGAAAAATGGGTGAAGAAAAATGGCTGAGAATTTTAGAAGCCTATTAGATACATAGAAAAAATATAGTAATTTTCAGTTGTCGTTCAAATGTTGTGTACTTCCCTTTCTACAAAGTTACACCTTCTTGCACCCGGTGTGTTCCCCTACTATCTTCTCATAAGAAGTCAATTCTTCTACCACAAGAATAACTTGGTTGGCCAAGTTTCGTATATAGAAAATTCTCAAAAGCTTGATATTATTAAATTATTTTTAGGTTGCATTTGGATTGATTGATTTTAAATCCATTTATTTCAAATATATTTTTGTAGTTTTAAAGAATAAATATCATAATCTTCAAATTCACTCATGCATGTTTTATATAGTGTTTCATATTAATTAAAATGGATTTCAAGTTCACCCAATAATTTGAAATTTGTTTTATTTTGTGTAAATAAGTAGTTATGAAATTAATATTTCATCTATGATTCATTGTTAACAACAAAACTACAATTTAAATCTATCGATTTCAAATTCATTCATTCAAATACAACTTTAGGTTTCTAATCAAACTGTCAAGCTAGACCAAGAATATCAATAGGAAGAAACAAATAAAAGCAACATTCGTGACAAGTCACTGGTAAAATAAATAGGAGAGATTTTAACCCCATGCAATACCTTGAGACTTTCTTCTGTCACATCCAATGCCGTTGTTTTCTGCTAGGAGAACAGAGTCAAATAACTATCCCAAGACAATTCACCACTCTGGAAATACTCAAAACTTGTTTCATCATAAAAGACTACAAAGTCCAAATTATATTGAAGAGCGGAAAATTAGTTGGATCTAGCAAGTCAATAGGTTTACATATCTATATTTATGCGTTCGTTCCAACTCTCAACTCGCCTTTCTAGATTCATCGATATTGAATCAATCGAACTCACTTCTAACACCTGTTCCACTTTTGGAAGCCCTTGGGTTATATCACCAGATCTCGATTTTTCATATATAAATGAACCTTACTTATATTTATTCCTCACAGAAACGTTTTGTAAAAAACCCTTTCATCTCTCTGTTCATTTATTCTCACAAAATCGCTGTTAAAATTCTAGAAAGAACCAATGGGTGTTGCTTTAGTCTATGATTTCTATCCATAGAAGAGTCTGATGTCAAAAGTGATTAATTTTTTGTATATCAGATAATACTTCTGTCCGGCAGTTGCATAAATATAGTATTATTTCAGGAGCAATTCACTTGCGTATATAATCTGTTTCACTGAAGTTATTGTGCAAGAGACATATTCACATACAGGGCGTTCATATGCTGCATTGTGGAACATGTAATCCACACCAGCATCACCAAAACAAGATTCTGCTTTCTGTACAGCCTCTCTCAGATGTCCTTCGCCTTGAGACAAATCCAAAGGTAATATCATTACCTCATCTGGTGCATGTTTTCCTGTCTTAGCCATTAAATGGTCAAGATAAGAGAACGCTAAAGACATTTTCACATCAGTTCTAAAAGATGTCAGAAAGGTGGTAAAAAGGATCACAAACCAGTCAAATTTTTCTTCACTCGCTCCAGTTCCACTTCATTTCGAGCAGATATGATAAGCTTTGCTCCAAAACTAGCAACTTGTCTAGCAAGCACTTCCCCTTTTCACCAAACACGTACATATAGAACAAGTCAGCTATCAATCATTCATGTCTGTGAAGAACAGCAATAGCAGGTTTATATAAATGCATTTTGGGGACATGTAATAACATAATTGATCCAAGACCAACCGAACACAGAGTAATAACATTTCAAGTGTTCTCATTCCAGCATTAATTTCAGAAACCATTGTTTACCGACTTACAAAGTTGAATAAATCATGGCTATTTAGTTACCACAGAAACTGCTTTCATGTATTATACAAACCTTGAATATATAGCTAATGATTTTTTAATTTTTCTTTTTGGTGTACTTTGTAATCATGGGAGACTCAGTGTTTCAGATATTGGGTGCTCTTGGACTAGTCCCCCTCCCATGTACATTGTTTTCTAGTGTTCAATAAAATACCCTTGCTTTAAAAAAAATATATAACTGTTCATATCAATTTATAGCTACACAGATAGGAAAACCTCAACGAAAGGGCTTTAGTTACGTAACGTAACAAACTTCAGGGATATTCTTGTTCAACGACAAAATCTCATGGAATCTTGAACACCGCTGCTAGACAGCCTAAATTTTCAATTGCAGACAATTACGAGAGAAGATATCTATTTAACAACCAAGTGATATAACTATCACAAGCTAAGAAAGTTTAAAATTTCAACATTCAGAAAATAGTTTTTTCAAAGTTTTCAAGAAATCTATTATCTCACATTTTGAATTGACAATTCGGAATAAAAGTATCACGTTTTCCCCGCACCTTGTTCAAGCATGTCCTTTCATTTCACCTTTCTAATTCAATCATCACAAAATATCCCTCACTCACCATATACATTTCAATCCATGATCCACTCGTTATCCCAAAGATAATGAAATCATTTTTTTTACAATTTTTTTAACTCGAGTTTAGTACAGAACCCCAGCAGACTTCTTATCTAAAATCTAAATGTCGATGAAAGATTGGCAACACTTAAAATGATGGCATAGCGTAGGCGGCTAGGCAGAGAGTAGAACCACCAATTTATTACATCCTAACAATTAGAAAAATAAAATATTAACATTTTAAAACCACGTACCAATGCCGCGGCTGGCTCCTGTAATCCACACAACCTATGCATTCATGCGAAAGAAGCAAAAATTAATAATAATAATAATAATAAAGAAACCACTTAAATTCAACAGTACAAACAAGAAAACAAACGTTTCCTGACCTTATCCTCAATCTCTTCGCGCTTCACCTGCTTCCTCGACATCAAAGTAAAATCCCCTGTCAATTTCGAGAAAGAGATGTGGCTGAAAATCCCATATTTCGCAACAAAAAATGCAGCAGCAGCACAGTGATAGCTAATTAATCAGGTTGAAATCAGTTAAATAATCATCAAATGTACCATCCGCCTTCAGGAATTTGAAGAAGAATGCAAGGGAAAACACGGCGAGTATCGAATAACATATCAGGATCAGCATGTCTTTCTCGCCTTTTTCTGATCAGCATGTGGATGATTTATCGCGATCTAAGTTGCTAAAGGGGCGGTTCGTCGTTATTTACTAGATGCGACTTTCTGGCGACTTCCATAAAATCGCATTAAGGGTTCGGTGGTTTTTAACTTTAATGAGTATATAATTATGTTGGACTTGATTCGGAATACTGCATTGTGCTCAAACTTTGATCTATATCATATATGTATGTTGCTAGATTGAATCAAAACTCTAAATAGCTATACTTCTTTGATTGTGATGATTAACATATTGAATTGATCAAGGATCGACTCGAAATCAATATGAGTAAAATTCGTTTATGATCTTAAATCGATTTAATCCGATCAATTTTTAATAAGCTGGTCATGAACATATAATACGGTTCAAATTTGGTTTGTATTATTAAATGAGAAATTAGTTTATATAATGTATCTAGTTTTTTAAATGATTGATGTTGTTTTATATAGGAAAAATGGTAAATTGATATTAAATAAATATTCACTTTGTTATTTCAAATTTGGTAGATATTATTGTTGTCACAAGTTAATTTGCAAGTGAGTCAGACATGATTTGTGTCAAATTGTGGCTAAAATTGCACAAAATCTAACTTCTTTTTTATCGATCGTGAGTTTCGGTTCGATTGTCTATTAATTCTAAAAAACAAAGAGATTTAATTTACGAAAATTATTAAATCTGAAATAGAGATTCTACTAACGACTCGATAACTTACTTTTTCGTTAGGATTGAATAAACATATATAAATTACATTAAAATGGGATATAAGCTAAACATATTGACATAAACTAGAAAGTTTTTTTTTTTTTTTTTTTGAAAGGACATAAACTAGAAAGTTAGAAATGATAATCTGAAAGTTACGTTGTAAGTTGAAATAAAGCTAAGATTTAGAGCTATGATATTTGAAGAATGTTGCATAATTTGTTGGGCCCCACAGTTTCCTTGGTGGGCTTTGACTCCTTCCTTTCTTTCCTTACCGAATTGGGTTTATTTAACTTCCAAAGCCCGTTATCGCAATTAATTGTTAGCCTACCAATTTATATAAAACTTTTGATTACGTTGATGGACAAAAGTTGATATTTTTAGATGTCTACTGATTAATAATAATAAATTATTTCAAATTAACATCCACCCATTTTAGGTCTCTTGTGAAACGATCTCGCGAATCTTTATCTATGAGACGGGTCAACCCTACTGATATTCACAATAAAAAATAATATTCATAGCATAAAAAGTAATATTTTTTCATGGATGACCAAATAAGAGATCCGTCTCACAAAATACGACATGTGAGACCGTCTCACACGAGTTTTTGCATTTCTCTTATGTTGCAATTCGATCGAAAATCCAATCAAATTCTCGCATCTCTTTTTTTATGAATGGTGAAATAGATCCAGTAATTTTTTGGCAAAAACCAAATTCCTTATATACTTGATTTGCAGAAATTTTTTTAAACATTAACTGGTGCACATGAGATAGTCATCTATTTATAGATTGAATTTGAGACATTGACAATTTTACCTACTCCATATTTACAGATATTCACTGCATACTATTGTGCATGAGTTGAATCGAGTTCGACTTCCATCGTACTTGAGACTGACTAGATTAAAGATGTCAGCTCAAAATCGATCGGGTAATCAATTTCAATTTCGAGCTTGACTCGTGTACATGTCGAGTTACTCAAGCTCGTGTTTGAAAATATCGAAAGTATTTCTAACATATTGACAAATATGTTTAGGGTTGAAATTGTAGGCATAAATTAACATATTTCTTCTACATTTTATATCATGTAAAGTAAAAAATAAAAAATAAAGCCACTTGGGTAGTTTGAGATCTATTCAAAGTAGTAAACAATTAAAACTCGAACTCGATCGAATCAAGTTTTTCACATGCTATTTACGAGTCGCTTGACTCATTTTCTCTCTCACTCTTCCCACTACGAGACATTAATATTTGGTTTCTCTATCATCCGTGATAAGATAATCGCTGAGAGTTTAATAATTATGTACTATAAGCTTATAATTCAATTTAGGAAAAACTAAAATCGTAGTCATGTAACTTGGTTTGTTTTGACTTCAGTCCTACAATTTGTCAAAGTTAAATTCTCATTTAGAAACTTTGGGTTTTTTTTTTTCCATTTTTGTTGGAAGCTGCTTAACACATTGAACATTGTTTATTTTCGCCGACTCTCTTCCGTGATTTAGGTGACGAAAATATAAGTTTACATGACAAAAATTAAAATTTATTTAGGCAAAAAAATAGACATGATAAATGAAGCAAAACAACACTTAATATTTCAAAATTGCAGGAAAATCTTGTTGTTTCCATTTATATTTTGCATACATATATTTTAATTTATGTAATATATGTTTATTATCGGCACATGAGTCATGCAGGATATCATCGGTATTTACCAAATTTTAAGAAATTACATGATTTTAAAATTAAAAATATCAACCTACATGACAAAAATTAGTATTTTTCTTTAAATTTAATCATGAATTTAAATTGTCCAAATAAGGTTTCTTATTTCAATTTCAACCCATTTTGATTCTTAAAAAATCAAAACCATGACTCTCACTTACATAAATCCACATTTTTTCATATACATTTCATCAACCGTGAGAGTTGGAACGATATATTAAGGTAGGGCAATTCATATAACCAAGCATGGAACAACAAATGCGGAATCTTTTAAAATACGTTATTGTAAATTATGTAAAAAATATGGTTGATTTAGAAGTTTTTTTTAAAAAAAACCCAAAACCAACACAAAAAGCGAAAAGTCGAATAAAATAAACGAATTTATAATTATTTCTTCGATTATATCCGAAGTACGAAAACCATGCAATCTTACACAATAAAAGTCTATCTTTCAAAATACATTGTTGAAATTATATGACAAATATATATATTTTTTCAAAAGAGTATGTATTTTATGAGACAATATCGCGGATATTCGCGAGACATGTCAATCTGATCTATATATCGAATAAAAAATAATATTTTTAACATAAAAAATAATAATTTTCAGAATTTTATTTCACTAAAATTTAGTTATTATGCGATCTCTGGAGTATTTTTTTTTTGTCAGAAAAAAAAAAAGCGTGTGAAAACTAAAAAGTCGAATTTTTTGGACATCGGAAGAGTTGTACATCAGAAATTGTACATTCGTGAGGCGGATATAGAAATATCCCAAACTATTTCTCACGCACCGAAAACCCCAGCTTCTCTCGTCAACAGAGGCATCAGTCACAATGGCGGCGGTGAGGAGCGCACTGCTCAAGTACCTGAGAGTGAACGTGAGTCCCGTGCCGCGGCTTCAAAACCCTAGAGCCGCCGCGGGTGGGCTATCGCACCTCATCCGACGCCATATCTCGGAGGAGGCAAGGGGCTCCTTCCTCGACAAGTCTGAGGTTGCCGATCGTGTCTTGACTGTTGTAAAAAATTTCCAAAAACTCGATCCGTCCAAGGTAACCCTATCATTTCCCTATTTTTTGATTTTGCCCTGGACGCGTTCATTTTTCTGTGTGTATGTGAATGTGATATCTTAGAAAGTCGGCGAAATGTTGGTTTTATGGAGGTTATGCTGTTTAACGTGTTATCTTGTTTTTCTCTACGCACTGATAGCAGAGACTTGATGTACGTGAAAGACATGATTATAAAAGATCGGGTTTTATTACACTATTAAAAATGCTATGGCCGACTAAGAACAATGTTTGAAGAGAAAAGCGTTGAATTATTTTTTGAAACAGCAGCGACACAGCTTGAATTTGATTGGGACTTTTAGTGATTGCAGCATATTTTCTCTACGATGACCATGAAAACAGTGAAATGCTCTAAGATGACCATGAAATTAGTGGGTTTGATGTCAAGGAATTTGTTCTTTTATTGACTGGATTTTTTATTTTTATTTTTTGTTTTTGTATGCCGAAGGTAGTTATTTTTGTAGTATTTGACGTGGTGAAGGGTTGAGAAACATCATGGTTGTAATAGTTTTTATTTCCCGATAGAAAGCACAAGATTTGGTGCAAAAGGTGCTGCATACAGTTTGCCATTCTATTTGTGGAACGCCCTAGCAATCTTATGCACTACAAATTCATCAATGTACCCAGAACGCAATATAAGTAGTTTTTGATGAAGCTGATTTTATTTCTTTGGGCATCATGCTTAAGATTTTACAAGGTTTTGGTCATGCGATACACTGTTTTTGCTTTTAAGAAATTGGGTGGTAGTATGGCACATTGTTTTTATAGCTCATTTGAAGATTTTCCGAGTCATAAACTTTGGTGTTATTGACAGAATCATAAGAAATATAACAAGATTTTACTGAAATATGCCAGGTTTTTTGTTTCACGTGGAAACTGATTGGACCATTTTACTTAATTCTTGTGAACCATGATATCATTTATATAATTATCAACAAATTTTGATAATTTCACATTGGATACGGACTAGTTTTGAAAAGTAAGAGAACTCTAAAGTGCTTTATACAATAAGAAAACCAATCATGTCGCCGTTCCATGTTTCTTCACGAGTTAGATAATTGAATTGATTGGTTCATCACTTCTGATTCTGTATTTGGTTATCTACATGTATATAAATGGGTGGGTGATAACATGCCTGTGCGTGCACACACAAATGCCTTTGGGCATGCACAGAAAGGTCCTTATTGCTTTGCTGGATTGTTTGGTAGGACTTGTATATTGATGCAATGCAATTAGGGTACAGTAAGTAGTTGCTGATGGGCTCTTTCAGAAAGCTTTCTTAAATTGCTGCTGCCTAATTTCTACCTGTCCACAGTTCTTAACCATGTCTTACTGTTCTAATTCTCTCTGCTTTCCATCACCCAATACAGTAATAATGAACATCCATTTTGCTTGGAGGCTGCATGATTAGGACAATCTCGAGAATCTTTTATAGTAATCATAGGCTGGGACAAAGATTGGACAGTATAATTGACTATTGAGTGTTGAAGCCAGCAGTATGATCTTGGAGATGGTTTTATTGAGATTGCAGGAACAGGATACACAACACGAACAATGAATCATGCATCTATGTATCCCTTGTGTTGTACTTTTACTTGTCTATTTGCTATCTGTATCTGGATAGTTATATTTTTTCTCTCGTTGAGGGCATTGCTTCTTTTTGTTGCATGTAATTTTATTTGATTACTGACATCGCTTGCTATTCTAAATACCTTTCAGGTTACACCGAATGCTCATTTCCAGAATGATCTTGGTCTAGATAGTTTGGACACTGTGGAAATTGTGATGGCTCTTGAGGAAGAGTTTGGGTTTGAGATTCCCGACAACGAAGCAGACAAAATAAACTGCATCAATCTTGCTGTTGACTTTATTGCATCTCACCCGCAGGCTAAATAATGAATCAGCATAGGCACATGTTCTTATTTTCTCGGCGAATTCTCGGGCTAGTTTTTTGAAGTCGAACATGTATCTCTTTCCTTTTCAAGAAAGCCAAATGCTTGTAAGTTGAACCAAGTGTTTTTTTTCGTTTCCGAGCTTCTTTGCTCTCCTGCATAATTCCCTGTATTGGAAACTACTGGTCGCGAAGTTTAATCTTGATTTGGTTAAATGCATATTTCTTTGTGTTTTTTATTTACACACAACATTATATCAGTGACATATATATATATATATATATATATGTATATGTATGTTTTATAATACTGGCTGAGCTATAATTACTGGTTATTAAATTTGATTTATTTTTAAACTTGTAATAATTATTTGCGTACGATATGGGAAACACTTGTAAAATATTTGAACTTTTGATGCTAATAAACTCATGATCGCAACCAGAAATCTCCCTATTATGATGCCATCACTTTTTTTTATATGGAAAATAAAATATAATTAAGTATAACAAGAATATAATATTTGATGGGAAAAATTATTCCAATATGTAGTTGTACTTGATATACAACTTTAGTGTACTCGAAATTATATTTTATATTAAAATTTAATCAACATAAATACATAGCCTGAACTCTTGAGTAGTGTTTCTATATACTATTATTCTGGAAAAATAATATTTTTCAACTAATTTGTTTTATTTTGAGTTTTAGTTTACTAAATTTCATCAAATTTTGATTTTTGTACAATAAATTTTAATTTTCAATTATTTGGTCAAATTACTGAAAGAGTGTTGACAAGATAATAATTTCAGATATTATTATAGCATTCTAACAAAATCACACAAAAATCGAAGAAAAATTAAAGTTAATGAATCAAACTAAAATTTCAAATATTTAATTGAACAAAACTCAAAATATAATAAACTAGTGGGAAAAAAATTATTTTCTAGTATTATTATTAGATTTGAAAAACTCAAAAACTATTTTTTTTAACATCTAAAAAACTATTATTAGTATGGAAGAAAAGTTGACTTAGCTTCCAAGCGTAGTAGTCTTTATTAGAAGACTTCGACGAATCAGCCTGAAACTCAAAAGTTAATGCAAGAATCAGAGACTCTTTTAATCTTACTCTAAACCCAATTACATTTGTCAATATATTACAAAACCATCCCATTTTTATATATTCTATTAATATGTTTGACTTTAATTATCTGAAAATTCAAAATTTTAAACTGATAACTCCAAATAATATTTTTTAAAAAATTTGTGTGAGACGATCTCACGGATCGTATTTTGTGATACTGATATTTTATTTGAGTCATTCATAAAAAAGTATTACTTTTTATGCTAAGAGTATTATTTTGAGAATTTTCATTCTTATCATTTTATTTCTTTTACTCGATAATTGTAATAATTAAAACATAGATTTTAACTTCAAATAATTATGTTATTTGAAATTTATAGGTGACGCATTTCTTCGAATCCAAATTCTTCCATGTGTTATTATATTCTTGGACTGTGATACATATATTTATTTTTCTTAAATTAAATAATCCGAACCTATCACTCTTTAGTTATATAATCCAATTGATCTAATAGTATTTAAAATATGAACGAAAAGTCATTGTTGTCCCTATTTAAAAAAAAAACAGTACCGAAAAATCGTATGCTTATAAATATTTTTAAGTATCACATAAATACGTAATAATTATTAATTTCTGATTAGTATGTAAGAATTATAAATCACTGATTATTCTATAACTAAAAAACTTAAATATTTTGAACAAAAAATGAAAACACCAGAGGTGAACGAATCAAGCTGGGGATAGTGAGTTTTTCGAGTCGACTCAATAAATATTTGGTTTATGTTTGTAGTTATTAATCTTGAATCAAACTCGAACATGTTCAAATTTTTTTGCTGGTTGAGCTCGGGTTCAATTATTTTGTTTAATTTTCATGAGTCGTTCACGGATTTTAATATTATAATAGTATAATATAAACTATATATTAAATAAACGAACTTGAAGTTTTTTTAGTATGTATTTTCGAGAAATATTTTGAAACAACTCAATTCAGACTCAAGAAAACAAATTCGATTGTTTTTTTGAACTTTCAATAAGTTTTAGCTCGAACATATCCATTTTAAGCTCTAATATTTTATTAACATTCGAGTCGATTTAGTTCACCCTATTATATAGAATTTATTTATATATGTGTTTGATACTCGATTACTTGTGCCAAAATATTGTTTCATGTTTATCATGATATATCCGTAACTTGATAAATGAAGTGTAGATTTGTATACAACATTTCAGAAAAAATCATTCAATACCAATATAATTTTTTGTGTACCAGATCTTATTTTGTTATGAAATTTTTTCCTCTAAATAATTAGTTAATAAAATTAAATTTTCATTACTTATTGTTTAAATTACATATTATTTTAGAAGTCTTAAATATCAGAAAATAAAAGAGAATTGCCATTAAAATGGAATTTTAGCCAATAAAATTAAATATAAAATTTCATTTTATTACAGTTTACGAATCTACAAGTACGAAATTAAAGTACAGCAGGGGTATCACTGCAAATTCTTCAAGACATGGGGTCAAGCTTTGAACTAAATTTTCGTAATTAGCATTTGCCCGAGAAAATCTGGAGTTCACTCGGCCAAGAAATGGCAAAATCTAAGCATAAACCTCTTCTGGTCACAAAATTAGTAATTGGAGTGTTCTTTTCACTCATCCAATCTTCAGTGGCTGAAATCATATTCGAGGAGCGTTTTGATGGTAAGTTTTCTGATTCTTTTGTTTTTTTTTTCTGGTGTTTTTGAACTTCCGTTTTGGGTTTGAAATACTCAATCATGTGCTAGTTGCCTGTGGCTAAATGGATACTGGGTAGCCTGAATATTTGGTTTATCATGGATTTCAGTTTAAATCTTCGCTGGGTTTGCAAGCTTTTGGGTAGTGATCGTTAGTAAACTTTTGAAAAGATCTAGTGATATTTTTTTTTAGTTTGTTATTTTGAAACAGATTAAGTTTTGTGATTCTATCATATGCTTGCAGTTTGTATTTGTAGAGTAAGTGAACTTGGAGAGCGAAGTCAACTTAATTATTATTTCTTTTGGAGCTTATGTTGATGAATTTGCAGGAATAAATTTCTTAATTTATATTAGAAATTTTTTGCACCTCGAATCTCTTTAAGATATCATGTTAATAATCTGAAACTGTTGTTTTTTTGTTTTTTTCATTTTTGGATTTTGGGTGTGTATATTGTGTTAATATTCTTTCTTTTCTGCGGAAAAGATGGATGGCAGCGTGGGTGGGTGAAATCTGATTGGAAAAGAAGCGAAGGGAAAGCCGGATCCTTTAAGCACACTGCCGGGAAGTGGAATGGTGATCCTGATGATAAAGGTTTGAGTTCCTTTTTGAGTATATTTACTCTAATAATAAATTTTCAAGATAATTTGGCTGGAAAGAATAGTGTTATGCATGTGAACGTATTGGTGCAATATGTGTTTCAAATAATGCATTTGATTCCGTTTAATAGATTTGAAGGGTCAACTTAATATACTAAGTTTGAAGCAGTAATATAAGAGTAATATTGTTGTTTCTCTCGTTTTTGGGAATGTAAATATGCAATCCCCAACACTCCCAAGTTCGTATGATTGTAATTTTCTCCGGAGACAAAAAAAGTTGAAAATTTGTCAACATTTTTAGCAAATATTTTAGTCATCAGATAGGTGAATGGGTCTAACATTTCTGGCTCCACCTCTTCTGAGAGAACTTTTCTCAAGGTAAAATCTCCTGCATCTCTGCGCCAGCAAACTGAATCATTCTCCAAAAAAAGTATAAACTGAAATTATCACAGCTTTCTGGTCATGCCTTATGGATAGTATCCTTTAAAGGTATTGCCTCAGTATGAATCCTTTGGTGACTTGATAAATCAGTTTCATCCGCCTGTATGGATTTTATGTTTCATGTCTTTTTTATTTTCCCTTTACGCATTAAATGTCACTCCATAAATGTGATATACGACACGATGACCCATCATTGGCTTGTTTCAGATTGTCATAATTCCTCATTTCCTTTCAGGTATTCAGACGTCAATTGATGCTAGGCATTCTGCCATTTCTGCTAAGATACCAGAATTCAGCAACCAGAATAGAACCTTGGTCGTTCAGTATTCCATTAGATTTGAGCAGGACATAGAATGCGGTGGGGGTTACATAAAGCTTCTTTCAGGTTATGTTAATCAAAAGAAATTTGGCGGGGATACGCCATACAGGTATGATAGCATAAGGTTTTATGAAGACGCTGAAATATATCCAATTTTGTTTTTCTTCCTGGAGTGTTTTCTAATATTGTACCTTTTAATTTCTCAGTTATAAAAAAACTCATTTAGTTCGTATCTTAAAGTATTATTCGACAGTCTAGGCTCTAAAACAGCAGCAATTGGTACCTCATGGATTTCACCTGCTGATTTCAGTTACTCAGAAATTTTGGACGCACTTTTTATGTTTTTAGTTGTTACACCTCAGCGATAAATTTTTTTTTACTTGTCTTTATGGTTGTTCAATTATCTTTTCTTGCATCTATTACGATGTGATCTCAAGTTGCTCGCTTTATTCATTAATCTGTAATAAACGGCAGTGCTAAAAAATAGAGTCCACTATTCTTCTCTTGTTATGTTTGAAAAACTTTTCTGGTATATTAATCGTTTGAAGCTTATATTTGTCTTCAGTTTAATGTTTGGACCAGATATATGTGGCTCACAGACAAAGAAACTTCATGTCATACTTTCCTATCAAGGTCAAAATTACCCCATTAAGAAGGATTTGCAATGTGAGACAGACAAGTTAACTCATTTTTATACATTTATTCTTCGGCCCGACGCCACATATAGCATTTGGATTGATGGTCGAGAAAGAGATTCTGGAAGCATGTATACAGATTGGGATATCCTGCCTCCCCGCAAGATTAAAGCTGTGAATGCGAAAAAGGTACTTTCATATCAAATCCTCCCAGTACTTTTAAACCAAATTATTTCATCATCGATTGCACATCGCCTTTTGCTTTAGACCAATTTGAATTAAGTGTATTTATCTCTGCATAAAAATAGCTACATATTTTTCATTTGGTGTAATCTGAATTTGAGTTTCTTTCTTGTAGCATCTTTTCAAATAAATGAATGAAAATAATATAATTTGATAGTATTTTGTTGTTATATGCACGTCTTTTTATTTGAAATCATTGTGACAGCCTGCAGACTGGGACGATAGAGAATATATTGATGATCCAGATGATGTCAAACCTGAGGTAGCGTGACTTTGTAGCATGGAGTTCAATTTCAGCAGAATATAGTTTTTTTGCTAAAAATTATGTTTTATATCTGTCATGTTTCAGGTATATGATTCCATTCCTCGAGAAATACCTGATCCAAAGGCAAAGGAGGTACTCTATCTAGTAAAAGGCTAGCTTTAGCTTCCAGAAACTTGTTACATGCCAACATAGTTGATGATAATTGTCATTGTTATTTGGCCATCATGTGTGGTGAAGGGCGGCATGCACAGGCGCTCCCTCTACTTGAAATTGCAATCGGAACTGACTATTCAAGTATTTGTGACAGGATTGGAATACTAAATATATTTGTTTTATTTTTTCATGAGCAGCCCGATGACTGGGATGAAGAAGAAGATGGAATATGGAAACCAAAAAAAATTCCAAATCCGGCATACAAGGGACCATGGAAGCGTAAGGTATCATGAAATATTATCAACATCATTCTGCAGAATGTAGTCACACTCTTCAGTGATCACATTGATAACTCCTTTCTTTTTTTTTAAAACAGAAAATCAAGAATCCTAATTATAAAGGGAAGTGGAAGAATCCTTGGATTGATAACCCTGGTAAGACTGCAAATTTTGTACTTTTGCTCAGTCACCTCCAAATATTGTAAATGAATTTTAAGATTAGTTTGTATTTTTGGCTTTTCTCAATCAGAATTTGAAGATGATCCAGATCTTTACGTTCTAAAGCCCATCAAATATGTTGGTATCGAAGTTTGGCAGGTGATCTTAGCTTGCAGAATACAGTGTTGCTTTATTCAGCCTATGTAACCCTTGGAAAGCAAAACATATGTACTAGAATCAGATTTGAAATTATAAAGACAGTTGTATCTTTGATATGATTTTATTGTCATAAAATTTTTCCCAGCAAATGGGTTCTGATATATGTTCATTAATATAAAAAGGTGATGATTGTACTTATGGATGTGGGCCGTCATGATTGAACCATCTAAGCGCCACTGTTTTACGTTTCTGTTTTATGTTCTTCGTTTACTAGTGTTTTGCATTTTTTATTGTTGACCTAGTGTTCCATTTCTTCTCACCTTCAGGTGAAAGCAGGCTCTGTTTACGACAACATTCTGATTTGCGATGACCCCGACTATGCAAAGCAAGTCATAGAGGAAGTATTTTCCAATAGGGAGGTGGTTACTTAGCTCCTGTCTATCTAGAAAGCACCTCTACATCACAAACCAATCTAACCTACCATTATATATTGTTGTTTTCTTGTAAATTAGATCGAAAAGGAGGCATTTGAAGAAGCCGAAAAAGTGAGAAAAGCAAAAGAGGACGAGGTTTGAGCCAAACCCACTGCTCTTTCATTCGTTTTGAATTGCTAGATCTAGTTCTGAAATATTTTGACCTTGTATGCAGGAAGCCCAAAGAGCAAGAGAGGAAGGTGAAAGGAGGAAAAGAGAAAGGGGCTATGAGAGAAGGCACCGTCACAGAGAACCACCCCGAGATAGATATAGGGTTAGTCTCACATACTCGGCTATTCGTTTTGTGGTAGAACATCTAATTTCTCAGTGTTTTCCTTCTTTTTATGCAGCGTCGTGATGATTACTTGGACGATTATCATGTAAGTTTCCCAGTCTTTGCATTATATGGAACTACACAATGATCATTCAGTTTGCTTTGGTTATCAATCCAACCTTTTAAAAAAACATTGACTAACTATTGATATTTTCATACTCCAATAGATCCAAATAAGAAAAACCGGATTCACTGAATCATAATCAGAGAATCTTTTGTTTCAATTTTGGTTTATTCAGTTGGTTCAATCACTTTGGTTTACAAAGAATATCCAAGCAAACTGACGTTTTCAAAGATTGATGACCCTAGTTATCAAAATAACCGAATCAACTTACTAATTTGGTTATATCGGTTACTTCGGTTGAACTGAAAACTAGTTGAACACATTTAGTAGTTAGTGTGCTTGAACTCAGTAGTTTTCTGTTTTTTAATGTTTTGCAGGATGAACTTTGAGATGGCGCCTGTGGCTCATTCTTGTTTGAGGCCTTTTCTCCAATTACTTATTTTTCCCCTTTCAATTCTATTTTTCAGAACTAAAGTCGACCCTTTGCACGATGTATTGTAGTGCCTCATTTGAAATCAAAGCAAACAAGGGGGGTCATATTTTTCTGTACTATCAACTTTAATATCTGGAATGAGGCCTTTGGTATGATAATAATAATGATAGAAACGATCTATTTTGACTTTTTTCCCCATTGATTAACAAGGTGATTCAAATGGGTGCAATGGAGTCGAGTTTATGATCATCCCGAAACTCGGGACGTAGCTCGACCGATTTGGGTAAGAATAACCTCGAGTTCATGTTTGTTTCGTTTAGTTTCAAGTCAATCTTTGAGGATGATACGAACAATACACAAGGTAATTTGTGTTTACAATCTTCTTAAATTTGTGAACGTCTATACATTAAAAGATTGTTATGAGAACTATTTTAGTAATTTAATACTCACTTATAATTGTCATATCTTATATATATATATATATATATATTTAAAAAAAATCGAGAAATAATATAAAGTTTTTTTATAAATAATTAATTATGCTAAATATTTCTATGTCCGAGATACACCATCCAGTCCATCCTCATTAACGGAGGATTCATTTGAAATAAACGTATTATTAGAATATGAGGTAGTTCCATATCAATTTTTTTTTTTATTAATTCAAGTAGGGAGCTCAAGCCAATATACATTTCAGTATAAATATGGAGTATAATTGTCGTGTAAGTAGGTAACGAAATTCTCGTGAACTATATTGGTGCTTTAGCCTTAGTTTCATGAGTTAATTTCTCAACTACTTTCGTAGTTATATAAATCGCATGAGTTGATTGCTATCGATAAAATGTTAGTAAATACATTTGGAACAAGTTTTATCGAAAGTAATTTTGAGTACGTTTTAGTATAGAAATATCATTCGAGTTGGTTTGGCACAACTTTAAAATATGATCTAAGGAAGAGTTAGAATGTAAATTTGAACTCGAATTCAAAAGTTTTGATAGAAAAAGCTTTGTAAACTTTTTGGAGTGTAAGATTAAATAACAAACACAGAAAATAAAGGGATGGGAAATGAATACTATCATTTTATAGTGCCAATTAGTACCATAGCACAAAAGTTTAGGGGCTAAGATGTAATTCCTCAAACATCAGGCAGCCAAATAATAATCAATTAATTTATTTTAAGAAACCAAACCAAACCAAACCCTAACAGCTAATCCACGGTCCACCTCTGTTGAGGTAGTTCTGGGAGAGTGAAACTAGGTCGAAGAAGAAGCCATGGATGCGCTGAGGAAACAGCTGGACGTGCTGATGGGAGCGAATCGGAATGGCGACTCGAAAGAGGTGACGCGAAAATACTACGATCGAGATGTCTGCCGGCTCTTCCTCGCCGGAATCTGCCCTCACGAGCTTTTCCAGCTTACGGTAATTTTGCTATTGCTTTTTTTTTTTCCTTTTCGTATTATGAATAATGTGCTGTGACCTGATTTTGCTTCTGAAAGTCTCGAAGGTAGTTTTTACGCATTGCTGCTACTGCCTTTTATTTGTATTTTTTTTATCCCGGCTATATATTTGTAGTTCTGCGCCTGAATAACTTTCGAAGATTTGAAGAAAATTAAATGTGCTGTGACCTGATTTTGCTTCTGAAAGTCTCGAAGTTAGTTTTTACGCATTGCTGCTACTGTCTTTTATTTGTATTTTTTTTTATCGCGGCTATATATTTGTAGTTCTGCGCCTGAATAACTTTCGAAGATTTGAAGAAAATTAACTAAATGACTTTTCTAAAGTTTGAACTTCCTGCGGTTTCTGAAAATTCAAGCGTGCATTTTTTGTTTAATTATTTGAATTCGATGCAGAAAATGGACAAAGGACCATGCCCCAAGATACATTCTTTACCGCTGAGAAAAGAGTATCCTTTTTTTGTACTTTTGTAATCTATGGTGCACCAGTTAGAATGCTGTTACCACATCGTCCTACCTCTAGTTTGGATGTCCTTTTGTTACTTTGACTTCTACACAGATACGAGGAAGCGAAAGCAAAAGGTCTTGACAATTATGACAAGGACTTGGAGGATACTATAGACAGGCTTATTGTTGAGTGCGATCGTAAAATCTCCAGGGCTTTGAGGAGACTTGATGAAGAGGATGCTAAAGCAGCTATTGCAATCTCTGTAACCGAAGTCACCCAGGTATATATCTTTTGGCAATGTTTTTCTATGTCTGACCCATTCCTCTTGAACCTTGTAATTATTTAATCTTTTGTCATCTCAGACACCAGAGAATATTGAGTTGTCTAAGCAAATCAAAGCGAAACTAAAGGAGGCTGATCAATTTGGTAAGTCTAATTGTGTTCGTAATTGGTATTCACTTTCATTTGTGGATCTTAGTGGGGACATTGATTCCCAATCTTCATCTCGTGATTTGCATTTAAGCCGGAGGAAGATCTTGAAGGATTTTCCAGTAACTCAGTATGATGTATGAAATCTTTTGCATTTCGGTGACTTTCATATTTTTCATTATTTTGAATTTGAATCAAGGCTCTGAGGTATTAGTAGTGTTTATGTGTTCTTGATGAATATTGAGCTGTATTTGTTTCTTGCTCCCCCTTGGCCTTGTGAAACAAGATTTTATGTCTCTCCCTTTAGAATTTAGTGTGTTCATCTTACCTTTTTAATTGAAACTGATGGAAGCTACTTTCTTATGTCCATGCGAAATATATATTTGTATTGTTTCTTCGTGAAAACTAAAAGTCTTAGTTTGTAACAATATTTGAAAGAATATTTGATAATTTGAACCAGAACATCTAGGAAACTTTAGATTGGTGCCAAAAATTTGTGCTGCTTGGGTAGTGCAATATCTTTCTGATTCTCTGTTAAATGCTTCCTAGTGGTTTCACTAATTTGACCGTAGAAACTTTCAACATTTATTTATCAGGGTTGAGAGATGGATGGATGTTCTTATTCTTGGGAAATAGATCAGACTATGATTTCATAATATTTTTTTTAGTGTATTTTAGTCTCTTTCTGCAAGGTTCTGTCTTGTAGCAACTGATTTTCTGCATGGTTTTGTTCAGTCTCAAGTCAACATGTTAAACATGCATTTTATATTCACTATTAAACTTGGATTTGAATTCTTTTGATATGGCCAACTTACAAATATGAAGAACATGCTATGAAAATATATTCAGGACTTTTAGAGTTGATTATACGATGTTTTTATTTTTGAGTACTGAAAATGCGGTGTAGTTTTACCAACTAGTTTGTTGTAAGATTTGAAAACCAAGACAAGAAGAACCTTCTGTGGGCTGCATATTGTTCTGATACCTTTATATTATGTCTGATGAAATGAAATGACAAATTTTAGTGCCGTGTAATGGTGACAACAGCAGCTATGCATGTACTACTTCAAGTATTGAATATTCCATTTACGACTCGTAATGTAATCTTATATTACTTGTGATTGTAACCATGGGGTAGACGTATAGTTATTTAGCTGAATGTCTAATAATTTTTTTCCTTGATTGTGTCAAAATGAGCATTGAAGATTTGATAGGTTGATAGAAATGAAACACAAGAGAATCATCAGTTTGTGAATAATCCCATTATGGTTTTCCTCTCCTGACCTAAAATATTCCTTTCTAACTTGATCATATGTATAAGTGACTCAAAAAATTACCTAGAATCCAATGAAGAATATGTGAAGCACAAGGGAGCTCCCATTTTTTCTCTCATTAAGTTGGTTGTCCTTCTGATATTCATCTCATGGTATTGATCTGATTTTATAGATCTTGAAGGCAAGACAGACATGAAGATTCGAGCTCTAGAAGAGGTTGAAGAATTAAGAATTAAAAGAGCGGACAACCAGGTTTGTATGATTTTAATATAATCCATTTTTTATTTTAACTAGTGATGGTGAACATGGGGTGGGTAAAGTATTAATATTCTACGATGACAGTCGATGCTTCTTTTGGATGCTTTCAACAAAGATCGTGCATCCCTTCCCCAACCCCCCACGAACACTGCGTCTTCCTTGCCTGCAGCTGTCTCAGATCCTCGCATTCAAGAAATGATCAACGAGAAGTTAAAGAAAGCTGAAGATCTTGGTAAGATCTTTCTGTCAATCAAAACATAAATACTATGAAGGTTGACTTCAGAGAATGGACAAGCTGTAAAAATCGATGACATATACTTGATGGTTTATATTTCCAGGATTTCTGAATTCAATTTTCTTATGGTTAACTATACTTCAAGGATCAGAAGCCTTTTTTCTCATTTAGAATGAAGATATGGCAGATTTCCTTGGCATCTACTCTTGATCTCCATTTTTTCCAATGCTAGTGGAACTTGTTTTTGTGGGGACAAAAAAAACTATGCTTTAGTTTTTTCTTTAATGGACCTGCTCGAAGGATCCTTTAAGTTATCCAATTTATAATGAATTATGCGAAATGATAGTCATGCTGAGAAATGCCCTCTCTCTTGTTTTTTCCTTTTTTTAAAATATATTTTTCAACCTTTCGCTATGAGCTGCATGCATTAGAGACTGTATTGAATACCAATTTGTTTGTGCATTGTTCAGGTGAACAAGGAATGGTAGATGAAGCGCAGAAAGCTTTGGAAGAGGCTGAAGCACTTAAAAAGGTTTACTCGTACTTCATTGAATATTTGAATTTTGTGTGGTCTGTAGCTCACATACGAAGATATGTTTATGTTATCACTTTTTTTATCACTCTATTATGCTTTTACTCGCTGTTATGTTTGCCACTTACTATTTTCATTTCCATTTCACCTGATAAATTTTACTATTTTGATGTGTGTGCTCGAATTTGATTACTTTTTTGTTGTTTAACCAGCTTCCAGCACGTCAGGAACCTGTGGCAGATCCTTCAAAGTACACAGCTGCCGATGTGCGAATTGTAAGTTAGTCGTATACTCGTATCCATGTTCTGAATATTTTGTTTCCTTAATCTGTTGACGTCGCCTTAATTCTTCTTTGCTTCTGGGTGAATTATATGAACCAGATGTTAGTTGTTAAAACTTAGGGGAAAATTGATGGAAAATTCTGGACAAAAGATTCTTTTCCATAATTACGAACTTGTTTTTTTGTTCAAAACTACAAAATTTTGCTATTGTGTATTCACTTTCTAACAAAGCATTTCAATTTTTTTTTGCATATTTTCCTGTTAGGGCTGCTGTTTCGATTTTGAAAATAAAAAAACAATTTTTATGTAAAAAAATCTATGATTCTTATGCATTGTTCTTGTTTTACAGACTGATCAGAAGCTTCGTGTCTGTGACATTTGTGGAGCATTCTTGAGTGTTTATGACAGGTATATTTTTTCTCGAACTTCTTTGCTGTAGAATGCGATTTGTAGCTTTTAGGAGGAATAAGTAGTTATAAGGCTTTTGGGTGCTTCAGTGTTTGACCTGGAAATTATAACTCCTTGTCACCAGCAGGCTTATGGGCCCAGTTTTACGCGGATAAACTTTTGCAGCTACAGAATGTGCGTTATTTTCTGTTTCATGTTTGTTGATCATGCTATTGTAGATAAAGATTGACTGGCTTCTGTTTGCATCTCCATGACATTGTTGCTTAATCTTGTGACAACAAATGGTGGATCTTCTGTGTCTTTCAGTGATCGTCGTTTAGCAGATCATTTTGGCGGAAAGCTTCACTTAGGTTACATGCAAATTCGGGAAAAATTGGCTGAACTCCAGGTGTTACTTCCCAAGTTACTATCAACTTAAATCCACTTACTTTTTTTTACTTGAATAAATGTGTTGTGTGATAATCAAACATGACATCTTAAAGTAAAAAATCAGTTTTACTATACTCTTTTTAGCAGTATATAATGTGTTTTTTTGCTTGTCAAATATAGAAGTTATGTTCTCTATGCTTGTGCTTTTAGCAATCTTATTAATTCTATAAAAAGATACTCCCTGCTGCTTTCCTTAAGATGTTATTCTGAACATTTTGCTTCAGTTGCTGATAGGATCTTTCAACTCTTTCTATAGAAAATCTCAGTGCAAGGCTTTTGTGAGTTTTTGCTTAAATGACGCCATGATTATTTAAATGATAAATTCAGGCAGTTTTCGCTTTTTAAATGTCATTTTGCATGTTCTAGTCAGCTGCTGAACAATATTCTGAACAAGCTCAAGACATGATGTAGTATCATTAGAATCACAATTGTCCTTGCTAATTGCATGATAGAAATCAAATCAGGTTCATCACTTTCATTTCATCTCAGTGTTTCACTTCATCATTACCCCTTACCACTGACACTTGTGGAGCCTACACTAGACCACCATGGCACATCCACTTGGTCCAATGAGTAGACTTAGTGGTCAAGCCTGCGGCCCTGAAAGATGGATTCTATTTGTTTGGTATATTGTCACATTGGCTAATTATTTTTGCTCCATCCTCCGTAGATCATTACAATGAATCAAAATTTTGTATTCTATCCTTCATTATTTATTGCGGCATCTGTGTTTAGATTAGATTTTATCTTTGAATATAAACAGCTTTCATTGAAACTTGATTGTCCGTTAATTTATTAATATCTAAAACCAAAACCATTAATTACTGACAATGCCTATAGAACAATGAAAATATTAAATTTCTCCTCTTGTTGAATCTTAAAGTAAAAGAGAGTGGTGAAGAAAGTATTGATGAATGATATGCATGCTGGAAATAGCAAGGAATTTGTCATTGATTGAGTATGCCTGGTCTTGGTTTAATTTTCTTCTTCAGCCATGCGCTACTTGTGAACTTGTTAATTGTTTGTTAAGTTTACATGAAGACCTGCTGAAGAGCAAGTTCTACTTGAGACAAAATCCATGAAATAATGATGGAAATTGGATTTTGTTGAGGAAGGTGGAAGTAACTATTTTAGGACTGAGATTATGGAAAAGTGTCCCAATTTTCTGATACCATCATCTGCATATTTCAATTTCTGATACTCATACCAAGTACCATCATGTCATACACACTACGGCAGTGTTGCTGCATATGGTATCAGTTTTGATCATGTGGTGAATCGTAGGTACATATTAATCAAATCATTCTAATGTCCCTTTTGGTGTGTATGCATCAGTCACCAGCGAACTTTATCTTTTGATTGGGAGTTAGTATTATTCCTTATTATCTTTCGTGAGTCATGACTCATGACCATAAATTTTTGCTATTTTGGTCTACAATTCCAAACTGTTTTGCAAAAGAAAAATATGTGTGATGAGTTAATTTGTGTTTTTATTGAGTAATAGGAACATATTCTTTTGCAGTTGGGTGTAGAAATACTTGTTTTATCTGATAATTTGGCTCGTCTTGATTATGAGAAGCAGAGGTTGAATGAGTTCAGTATAATTATTTGTTTGAATTTTTAAAATTGATGAAGGAATGACATGTTTTATGTGCATTGATTTGTTTAGATGCCATGTCTAGTATCACGTGTGTGGAATTTAAATTCTATGAAATGTGTTTCTTTGTGCTCAATTCAGGAAGAGAGAGACAAGAAACAAAAAGCCTATGAAGAAGAGAGAAGGTTGATTTCAATATGATCTCTGGTGTTTCAATACAAAATCACACTGTTTCTTCGCTCACGGGTTGAGTAATATTTTTCTTATATTGATTCAGATCCAGAGATCAGAGAAGCAGGGATCGTGAAAGGGAATCTAGCAGGGATCGCGATAGAGTTGATAGCCGTGACCATGGAAGGGATTATGAGCGCAGAGATCGTGATAGGCACCAAGATCGTGAGCGTGAGCGTGAAAGAGATAGAAATGTTTCTCGCAGCTATGATTCCAGGGGTCGCCGAAGGTCTCGTTCTCGATCAAGAGAACGATCAAGGGATTATGATCGCAACAGGTTCTCTACACGTGCCTTGTCTTTGCTTGTTGCTTCTGTTTGCAAATATGCCTTGTCTGGGGATTAGCCTGTCATTACATTGTTTATTCCCACTATGCTTATGAACTGTCTGGATGTAACTTATCTTGTTTCTTTATGAATCGGAGGTTTACATCAATGAAGCGTATGTTTACTCATGTTATTATAGCTTGGAGGCATCGAAGTCAATTTTCTTGTGGATCGTTGATTTTTGGACGGTAAATTTGTTGCCAAATTAAATATATATGGTGCTTGCTCCCTAATTAATTTTTTATTTTCGAAGTCAGTTTCATCTCGGCTTATTTTAGTATAACAAGTTAGCTTCTAAAAGAGCCATTCTTGTGAAAAATATCAACCTATAAATAATTTGCATTCTCGAGGAAATGGCAGACAGAAATCAACTTCAGGTCTCGAGTGCACTGATTTGGGCTGGCCATCATAGATTTTTTTTTTTTTTTACGTTTAAATCAAAGATAGAGTAGCTTGTACAAAAACCTCCCAAAAATTTTTGGTTCCTCTGTTGTGATTTATTTCCCTCATGTGACTTGCATTATTTCGTCCAAGAAAGGTAAATTCTTGCTGTACCTTCACTTTGTTTCACATCCCTTGATTCAACCTAGCTATATATATATCCGGTTGATCTTCTTCCTTTTGTAATCAATGAATTTTTTGTCTGAATGTGCCATTTTTTGTTGCTTTGCAGGCGTCACGACCGATACTAGATACTAGGCGGACAAGCGAAGCCCGATTTCTTGTATGGAAGGGATGTGAAATTTAAGTTTTAGATTATTGGACAAGATGGTTATTATGCGAAGATAGTGCTTTGTTTTACCTGTTTGAGCTGTACAACTAACGACTGAGATTGGTTTCGTGCGTATTGTCGGATTGAGTTGCTTTATGTTTACTAGATTATTGCAATTTATTCTTAACTGGGAAATTTCATGTTTGGAAAATGGCTTCATCGGTATATGGAACTGGCACACTGTGGGTGGGGTTGAGTTTTGCAATCTAGGGGAACAAGACACGGGATAATATAATACTCATCCGTCTAGTTATACTCATTTCGTCCTACTTATTTAGGTTATATTTTATTTTTCATTTGGCTAGTTTCTATATTTAATGTTACCTATTTTATTCTTGTATCAATTTACTCTTATTGCATTAATATCATTAATCATATGTATAATTATTTTATTATATTAAAATCTTTATTTAGGAAAATGAATAAGTGCGCTCCAAAATTTATTTTTCCGAACACTATTTTAAAATGTGTGAAAATATATGCAAGTCTAAATGAGTGAGACAGAGAGTATTTTTTTATGTTCCAAATATATAGGACTGTTATCTAACGCAGATTAAGAAAATAATTGAAAAAATAAATTTTTAAAACAAAATTTTATTTTATTTCATTTAAAATTTATTTATATGAATTTTAGTTACATTTTTACTTAATTTTTTTTATTAATATACTCTTACTAACTTAATATCTAATTTATGGGACTTTTTTTTTTTTTTTTAAATCCTAGTCCAACCAATGAGCCGCACACTAAGTATAAGCAATTATATCAAAAAGTGAATTGAATTTTTATTTAACACGGTTTAATTTAGAATTAAAAATTAGAAAATCTTGTTTTAATTGATCAGAAAAAGACTGAAATGTCTCTTAAATAATTCTAAGCCCGAAAAAAATTCATTCGCTAAATGATAGTATTATAGACATGTTGTACATGTGTTTAAACTGATTATGTAATTATAGATACATTAGTATTTTTAAATATCAATCTCTATATCATATTGTCTATTAAATAAGAAAAATATATTGGGAATTTGAAAATAATTCGAAAAATTAAGATACTAATGAAATGTAATATGTAAAGAATTACGACATACTATTACTAAATGGAGGAGCATGTAAGATGATAGAAAATATAGTATAAGAGGTACAAAATTTTTATAATTTGATAATAAACAATTTTTTTATTCCATGGAAACATGCAACTGCTACTCTTAGGGTTAATACAATAACCTGCAAATTACGCTAATCAAGTAAACCACATTGAGCAAATTTTTTGCAATAAGCTCGTCCGAGAATGTGTTAGTATGGGGAATCAAATTCTTGACTATTGACAAAATACTTACTCTACCAATTTGGTAGAAGTTGAAAACATTATTATTTACTAGATAGTATATGGAGATGAAACGAAAAAAAAAAGACTTAATTTTTTCAGAAAATGGTTGATGAATATATCAATTGTTTTTTTAATGGCTAGTTTTGGATTATCGAAAATGAATTCGATTCCTCAATCTAATAAAATTTTAACTAAAATATTAATGCTAAAAAATATCTGTATTTTTTATTTTCCGTAATGATTTCTCATCTTCAATAATTTACTCTGATTTTCTTTCTTTTTATACAAAATATTATAACCAATATTTTCCTCCAGCCGTTTTAAAATTCCCGAAACATGTTTCATGAAAGTGGGAATCCCGAATTTTTCTCGGCATTTGTGGAGTCTAAACCCTAACCTGAAATCGAATCCTTTTCCCAAAAGTCCCTAAATTCCCCCCTTTTCCACGAACAATTCAAAAATGTCTACGCTCAATCACCCGTTATTCATCGTATCGTCGATGATCTTAGCGTTGACCGTAGTAATGGCTGGCGAAAAGCTCTCTCCCAGCGATCCCCACTCCTCGACGGCGAGGTCTTTTTACGACGTTCTTAAGTCGAACGGCCTGCCGATGGGCATCTTCCCGAAGGGCATCTCCGATTTCTCTCTTGACCCCGCTTCCGGCCGGTTCGAGCTACATTTGCTGCCTCCGTCCCCCTGTGACGCCAAATTCGAGACGCGTGTCAGGTACATGTTCAACATTAGCGGCTTCGTCAATTACGGGAAGATTGCTAATTTGTCTGGGGTTGCAGCTCAGGAGCTGTTTTTGTGGTTGCCTGTGAAGGGAATCCAGGTGGATGTTCCGAGCTCTGGGTTGATTTACTTTGACGTTGGGGTGGTATTTAAGCAGTTTTCGCTGTCGTTTTTTGAGGAGCCTAAGGATTGTGATGCTGTTGAGGAGGGGGAAGGACGAGGAAATGAGGTCTTTTTATTTAATGATCATGGGAGGATTGCTGAGGTTTGTATCTCTGTAGATCAGATATTCTCACCATTAGCAAATTATTCTTTCATATTTTTAACTTTCTGGATTAGGATTTTCAGGTTTTATGCAAATCGTGCCATTCAATTTAATTGTTTAATTGTGAGCGATTAATTTATCAATTAGCATTTGCAATTAATGTGGTCATTGAAAAAAGAAAATTCAATGTTTTGTGGTAGTTAATGAATTGCTCGACCCCTGAAAGTTGCTCTCAAGTTTTCATTTTTGCTGAGGATTTCGTAGATTGAGGAATGATATTTCAGGCGCATCATCAATTTTTAAGCGTAATAGTCTTATCACCAAAGAATCCCATTTCGTTGTATCTAGAATAACGAAATTTTGCTGACCATTTGTGACATTTACCAAGAAAGGGTTGCTGTTGTGCTGGTTGACGCAGTACGTTTGGATTTTTCGATAAGATGCATGTTTCTTGAAATAGGTACACAATCTCTATAATACACAAATCCTTTATAAAAGTCGAGTAAATATACCAGCCCCCAAACCCATGAAAAGGAATTTCTTTAAGAGGCTTGAGATTTATTTGGTAGAGGTGTCAGCCAGCTAGTGAATTTCCATATAAATATCTTCATTTTGATTACCATTGGATGAGGTGTGTAAGCTATATTATTGTATTTATAAAGTAATCACTTTCTTATTGCAGCATGAATCTGGAAATTTGTGGAGAAAACCTTTTGCAGGTGAAGAGCGGATAGCTGATTCCTAAGGCAAACACTTTCGATCCAAGTTGAACTTTAACTTGAGCTTTATGCTACGCTTGAAGAGTTGTGGTGATTCACAGTTGCATCATTGAGATTTGAAGGACATGGAGTAGATGCTGATGACATGGTTTGTGTGGTTTTGATGTCTTGAGTTGTATAGTAGCAAAGATAAATGTTTGCGTGGCCCTTTCCTTTTTCTTACTTTCTTGTGCATAGGTGTGTGTCCTTGTGTCCAAGTTTTTATGCAATGTGAAAAGGTGGATTATATTGTTGAACTGCAAGCTAGCATCATCATTTTTCTATAAGCATGGACAGTTCATGTTTCTTACACTTGCGTTTCTGGGATGTCAAAGTTCGTGCCCTTAATTATCAGGGCTTCGTAGCTCTCCCTCATTCTACAAATTGTGTTGTGTCATTAGCTGGTTGGGATTCTGAGGTAGGAAGAAAGAATCGTGTCAATTATTTTAATCCTGTTACATGCAATCTGTCATTAATTGAGGTTGGCTTGGGGCTGAAATATAATGACACGTGAAACCACAGTTTAGTTCATGAGATAAGACGTGATACAGCTGGATTGCTCCTATTTCTCAATTTACCCAAAAAAAACAATGTTTAGTTAAACATTTGTTTTTAATATCGAAATTGGTCGACGAATTATGTACTCTATCTAATGTATTAGGGATGCAGAGTAACTGCCTTGGTATCATGACATATTAAGAGTATGTCCGTATTGGACCTAATCAAATCAAAGAAAAAATTGCAAATAACCGCAAAATTTGAAAATAACAAAAGGTTGTCCTACCCATATGTTTATTCTTGTTATTTATTAAAAAAATCGTACACAAAATCAACTTTTAGGTTTTAAATTTAAATATAATATTAATATTTTTTATTTAAAAATTATTTCATATAATAATTTTAACATAATTTGTAAATTTTTTCGAGGAAATTACTTCATATCATACATAGAAATATAATTCACGAAAAAACTAATTTCCACATATTGGAATATTTTTTGGAATGATCCACATACCATTAATTAAATATGGATCAGCCCAATAATCATCGGATGAAATTTGTGATAGGCCCAATATTTTAATAAACCACAAAAACAAACGAGGAAAGAAAAAAATATTCTTAAAAAGAAAAAGAAAGTATTGAAGAAATACAAATTAAAATTAAAAATCTCATCCATCTCTACTTTCCTTCCTTCCCATTGAACCACAAACAAAGAAACAAACTAATAATCACCGAGCAATGGCAGGAAGAGCGCCAATCACAGGGATAAACATGGCTCCTTCTACTGATACTACCTCCTCCAACAGAGGTGTGATTACTGTAAAGCTACAATCTTTCAGTTTCAGGCATGCTTTCTTTGGCCATGGAGGTAACTCTTCTGCATTTCGGTTGTATGGCTATTTTCTTTCGCAGTTAACTGTGAAATTTGAGTAGTTTGATTTGTAGTTTTGGCGATTTTGACTAGTGGAGACTTTCGATATTGTTAATGGGATTATGGAATATGGGGAGAGTTGATAAAGAAGTACTGCTTTTGTAACTATCATATGCTTTAGCCTTTTTTTTTGGAAAATAATTTGATTTTTCGTTTACTGGGAGGTTTGTTTTGTAAATGATCATTGTTTGTGGGTTTTGGATTGATTTTTTTGTTAAGATTGGATGTTTGTATAGACTGCTATGAGTCTATGACTTGAATGTTTGTGGGTCTCCCATGTGGTATATTAGTTGTAAATGTACATCTGATTGAATAATGGTGAGAGAGTTCTAAATTTGCTTATCCTCTGAGGAATATTGCACGCGTTCACCTTCTTGTGCTGCTCTGCAAGAAATAAATTGGGTTGTGTTTCCTGAATCTTGTTGTCTTTAGTTTATGATTTTCGACTGTATCCACAGTGGATGTGGATTAAGTTCAAAAGAAATGTGCAGGCTACAGTCTAACTCTGGTTTGAGTTTCTAAGGTCTATGTTATGCGAAATTTGAAATATCCATAGCAGCACTCATTCAATATTCATCCCCTAGTTGCCTAGTTGGATTGGCCAAATCACCCCCTACTGTAATGAAGTTTCAAATCTATGCATGTGCAATATCCCCTAGTTGCCTAGTTGGATTGGGCCAAATCACACCCTGCTATAATGAAGTTTCAAATCTATGATTTGCAGTTTGAGTTACTGGCGCGCACACATTCTCCCAACTAGATCATAAATTTTCTCATCCTGTATTACAGAAACTCTTGGGAGTCAAAATGGAACGAGTGTTGTGGTTTATAACAATAGAAGTCGTGTTTTCTTGTTCCTTTAGAGTCTGTTTGCATTGATAGATTTGAAATCGAAGAATTAAGATTCGTGATCAAAATTCATTATGTTTGATGCTAATTATAATTCAATGATTTTTCCAAAAGAAAAATTATAATTCAATGATTTTTTTTAAAATAATAGAAAATAATTCATCGAATATTAAATTCTTCCGCTGCCATTTTTTAAGCCTTTATATATCTCAAATTCTCATCCATCTATCAAATTATTATGTAAATTTCAATCATCCCGTCCAAACGCATCCCTAATATATCAAACTACATGCTCATCATATGCTGTTATAAGATTTTATTATCGATGAAAGCTGTTACCATCTTCACATTATTTGAAAATTTTGAATAATATTGGTGATAATCAGATGCCCTGGCTTAGCTAGTAAAATGTTATCGGCTGATCTACTTGCTGTTGAAAGTTCATTGACAACTTTGATATATAATTTAGGATGATTTCTTTTATGTAACAATTGGACTGTGCTTGACTCCACTGGTGTTTTTCATTGTCATAGATCGAGGTCATGAAGATTTTCTGTGTATGATCTGCTGTATTTAATCTTTATATTTATCCCAAAATTTTGCATGAATGTACAACCTCTACTGGCCCTCTGATTTTGGATCATCTTCTATTTCTTGGTTTTCAAGACCTATATGACACATTTTATTTTCCCACCTCGGGGGCATGATGAGTTGTTTTTGTGTGTGTGTGTGTGTGTGTGTGTGTTGGGGTTTATGAGTTGTTCTTATGCACAACTTCCTTTTGTTATGCAGGTATAATTTACGTTATTATGATAAGTATTCTCTATTGCTTCAATGATTATGTTTGTATTTGATCTCTAATTGTGTTTTAAGGTGCCGTGTTACACATATAATTTTAAACTATCATGGAGCTAATTCTTTTTTTCTTTTCTTTTGTGCAGTGGGTACTCCAAAATATTCTGGAATACGTCTACGTTGTTCTAGTAGATCTAGATGTAGGAGTTGTAGAGTGGGTGCTCTTGGTACTCAAATGAACCTTTTTGATCGGTTTACTAGAGTTGTCAAGGTTGTTTGGCATTCCTGTGAATCTAATCAGTACTTAACCTTTGCGTTTATGTTTCTATTATGTTATTGACTGTATTTTGTCTATTTTAATCATAGTCATACGCAAATGCTGTCATAAGCACCTTCGAGGACCCGGAGAAAATATTGGATCAAACTGTACTTGAAATGAATGATGATTTGATCAAGATGCGTCAAGCTACAGCACAGGTATGTCGCAGTTCAAAATTACAGTTTGATTTTTCAATGTTTTTCCCCAAAGGAGAAGTAATTCGTTTTGATAGCTTCTGAACATTACCCTTTAGTTCTCTTTCTTTTTCTACAATGTGTTGGAGATTTTGCTAAATATTAAATTTTTATACAAAGCTGAAATTTAGACATATTACTGCAAGTCAATCATTAAGCGTAAATATTGAACTATTTTGGGTAAAGAAGTTAACTTATCATTTTTTGTTGATACATTCATCTACAAGACATAACATATTTATAGGTGAGGAATAACTATTCTGTCCCTATAAAATAGGAACAAAACTGGTAATGAAAAAACAAAATAAAGTATTTTGTAATTTATTCTTATTACTGAAAGTTAGGAATTTATTACTGAGAAATGTTTTTCTAATCCATAACTTTCTGACACACCCCCTTAAGTTGGTTCTTAGATATTGCTAATGCCCAACTTGCTAATTAAATGTTTGAATTCAGGTATTGCAAGCCCTTTTGCTCAAAATATCGGCTGTTTGTTGTGCTGTTAGTACGAATGGCAAGCATGCTGTTCTAGTTTCAATTTTCTCCTTTATAAAGTAAATGTTACTCTCTCTGTGTTTTGTTTAATCATGTTGGACTAGATTATGAGTGACATTTATTGCTGTTTGTTGTTGAAGGATCGTGTGCTGGGTACCTGAGGTGCTTCAAACACAATATTCTCCAAAAGCTGCAATAGCTCGAGTTCTAAGAATATAAGCACCGATGAATTAGATCGAGTTTGGTTACAAACCAAGCGGAAACACTCAAAATAATCATTCGTTAAGAAAACTAATCGATTTTATTTCTTGTGCTACTGGATAATTGAAATTACATGGGATCAGTTCTGGCTTATATCAATTCAGTTCTACTGATCAAATCAGTTAAGAACAAAAACAAGCAGTTAAACAGAAATAACACAAGATATGTTTATGGATGTTCAGAGATTTCAACTGTTCTTACGTCACCCCTTCTACCACCTCGGGTAGGATCCACTAGAAGATTTTGATTAATTACAACAAGTGTAATAACCTATCCAGCTTAAGACTTACTCATTGCCTAACTGAACTCCTAGTCTAGACTGAAGGCATCACCTTCCAGTGAACACTTGTTTAACGTCTGTGTGTCAAAGACTACATACACAAGTTTATTGTCTTTGTGCAAGACTGTATTTGAGTGGTGGTGGTGGTGTGTGTGTGTGTGTGTGTGAGAGAACTGATCTCTGAAAACTACGCAAAAGGTGTTCTCACACACTGAGGGAAATATGCTTATTAGAAACACGTATAAATTGAGTTACCACGATCAACAAACAACAATCAGGACGTGTATGAGATAAGTAGATTAGTTTACATACAACATGCTAATCATTGGTATCTTCTAGTATCATTGTATTTAGTTTTCGAATTGAAGTAATCAACACCATAGTTTTGAATTAAATCTCTGACCACAAGTCTCTCCTTGTATCTTTACAATGATCCACCAATCTTTGGATTTTATGGTGAATCCATTTACAACCTACATTGTTTCTGGTTAGCAGCATCAATGCACTCCAAGTGTTGTTATTCCCAAGAGCTCTCATCTTTCGAGAGCTGCTTCCTTTCATTTTGGAATTTTAAGAGCTTCCTATACATTATGAGGAAATTCTTCATCAGACGGTTGTGAGGAAAGATACCTTTTCATTAGGGGATAGATTTAGACATGGGATTTGTAGGACCGAATGCTTGTTGCTTTAACAAAAGCTATAACTATTGGTAATGGTGCAACTCAAATCTTTTAAACCATATAACAGCTCAAGCACCATGTTTCAGTTGCTCCACCCATCAAGGACAATAATGCACCTAACAATCTTTTTTCCAATAATTGCATTCTTTGCAATCAATGAAAATCAAACCTGGACTTTGGGTCTGATACCAATTGTAGGATTGAGCGCTTGTCACTTTACCGAAAGCTATAGTTAGTGGTAATGGTGCAACTCAAATATTTTAAACCGTATAGCAACTCAAGCACTATGTTTCGATTGCTCTACCCAGCAAGGACAATTATTGCTCTCAACAGGATGTTTGGCATAGGGTCTAATACCTTTTTTATGAACAATTGGAATCCTAAGATCAGGAGATTTACTGATTTAATCTGAACATTTGAAGGAGAGGAAGAATTATAGAATTCAGTTGTTGATTTAATCTGGATTCAAAGTCATGACCGTGTGACAGTGTAGAATATTTCCACTTTCTCTATCTCTAATACTATTCCTCTATGTTTAAACAAAAGCATTGCATTAGATTATCAAAAATTCTCTAATTTTGAAATTAGGAATGCTGTTTATCTAACAATAGACCTAGGATTTTGAGAAAGTATCAACCGCTCTTTGATGTTGAGTCTCACTATATATCCTTAGGTCATCAATTGCAAAAATAAAATAAAAAAAATAAAAAAATACATCCATGTCTACTGACATTTTTTTGTGTTTGGGTCAAAGCATTTGTAACTTTTTTGAGTTGGAGAATATCAAATAAATACACATTCTTTTGCTCGAGGATCCAGCTTTCATTTGTTTTGTTATTACGGAACTAAGGTTATCAACCAAAAATTCTTGGACGTAATTTTAGTCTCTCCCCAGGATGCCCCCTTGTCCTGACCGGATAGGTTATCCTCTTTGTTTTGATTATTTCTAGACATGCATTTCTTTATGATTACATAATGAATCTAAAAGTTTACAAGAAAGAGAAACAAGTAACGCAAACTTATCAGTGCATGTATTTAATGTAGGTTTTGGCTTCTCAAAAGCAGTTGGAGAACAAATATAAAGCTGCCCAACAAGCTTCTGAAGATTGGTAAACGTCAAGGAGTTTTCATTTTTACTTCTTGCATCTCCTTGAAGCAGTTGCTTCATTGTTGGTCTGAACACAGGTATCGCAGAGCGCAACTTGCTCTTGGGAAGGGTGATGAGGATCTTGCTCGTGAAGCTCTTAAGCGGAGAAAATCTTATGCTGTAAGGGCAACCCATCTCTCCATAAAATTGACGTTTTAGAATTTCTTGGTTTGTTAAAAATCTGGAAGCAACTTATTTTGAGATGTTTAACAATTTATGTTATTGTATTCTAAGTTTATTGAACCGTCTGCCATCTAAACTGCTAGGATCAATCTAAGTTCATTTGCGAAAGCTGGTTATTTTTTTAGTTCACGATTCAAGCAAACCAACTATTATTCAATGAATTCAAGGTACATGCTATATTTCAAGATCCCATTAACTAATTCTAGATGGTTTGCTTTCTTCTCTTGCTAAGTTTTTTACCATGGATATAAGATTTAATCTAGCTCTAGTGAAAATAGAGAATCAATAGAACTTAGACCATATTAGTCGTGACCAAGTGCTTTGTGTTCTTAGTTGCTTTTTTGCACTTTTTAGTTTACACAGCTGATGAATATGTTTCAATTGCATCCCTGATAAGAAAAATTGTGTTAACACATAAATAACCTCAAAAGAATGGTAAAAAAGTAACGTTAAGCAAATCTATATATTGCCTTAAAGATAACATTGGTGCCGTGGATTAAACATGACCATGACTGAGGTGAACTTTTATTGGGGAGAATATACTTTCAAATTGAAATATGAAAATTTATGATTAAAAACCTAGCCGCCCTTGGTCTTAATTTTAATAGTGTGATTGGATGGGACATCTAATCGGACCGTGTGATAATAGACAGGACCTTTTTTGTTCTCCTGTTTTTCTATTTTGGTTTATTGCATGTGTTGGGTGGGTGTAGAGGTGAGGGTTCTGATATTTTAGCTTATATAAATATAAACTTTTAAATGTCCGTCTGGAGTTGAGTGTTGGACATAATGTGTGGGGGATCTGTTATATATGTTTATGGTAATCGTATAGTATATATCATGCTTATTATTTTCTTTTTCTTCTTCTTTTTAAATCTAACTCATCTTACTCTATGTTTTTAGTGAGAAGTGAGATTGTATCTTCAGATCATGTCAGCTTGAATTTCTGTCTGATGTGTTACTTTAAATAAAATTCTAGTTGTGGTCTTAGTCCGTCTGCAGATGCCATTATCATACATTTGAAGGATCAATATCGTTAAGCATTTAGTCCCTCTGATCTCTGGGTTAGGTTTGACAACATAACACAGAAAGTTACATTTCTTCATTATTTTCTAGTTCGAGTATGTACATTGTCTTTGTAGTGGATCAGAGCTTAATATTATGCAACGATAATATGTAAGTTCTTTTTTGACTCACTTTGTTGTGACCAATCTTGCAGGATAATGCAACTGCATTGAAGGCTCAGCTAGATCAGCAGAAAAGTGTAGTTGATAACCTTGTCTCCAACACAAGGGTAGGTGACAATATCTATTATTGTGTTACAACGATGTCGATTGAATGGATATTTATCTTACAAATGGTTGTTCCTTATTTAAGTTGGTGACAATTTGTATAGCCGTTTTCTTGTATTCATGATAACCAAACATTAGATGTTATTTTCCATCCATGAATGTGCCCGTGCTTAGGTCTTGATACATATAATTCTTGTTTGCCAGCTACTGGAAAGCAAAATACAAGAAGCGAAGTCTAAAAAAGATACGCTTAAAGCAAGAGCTCAATCTGCCAAGTTTGTTCTTGCCCTTTGTTGCTGTTGCCTGTTCATTTTTTTTTTCGATTTACACTGATTGACTGTAGCTGGCTACCTTCTCTGTAGGACTGCAACAAAAGTGAGTGAGATGTTGGGGAATGTAAATACAAGCAGTGCTTTGTCAGCTTTCGAAAGGATGGAGGAAAAAGGTATAGTGACCTTCATACTTTTGTTCCAAGAGATTTAGGCTTCTATTATTCTTTCCAAATGTTCGTTCTTGGATTAAAAGCTAGGTTCTTAAAATTGACTCACTCATTGAAAACAAAGAATTCTGGTTGGTTCAGAAGTGCAATAATTTACCACAAACACGTCCTTCAATGGGGTTTATGAAGATGTTTCTAGGATTTCAAATCCTAGATTTAAATCCATCTCACTTATTTTAGCACTCATGAAATCCCTCTCTTTACATTTTTAATTTCCTCGTAAGCTAACATAATGGATTTCAAATTCCTACAAAATGGAGTTTGCTGAGATCCATCCTAAAAATCTTTTTATCAATTGCAAATAATTCCATCCAAATGCAACCTAAGTTGTCCTTCAGCTGGTTTGAGACAGGTGTTCTTATCGATTTCCCCAGCTGACTATTTTTCTCTGAAACGCAGGAGATTTTATTGGATCAATTCTAGTTGAATCTTATTTACTGGAATTATAATTTGCATATAATTCCTTCATCGTAGCTTTTCAATGGTATGCTGATACAGATAAATAAAAATTGAAAGATTTAGTACCTGAAAAGAATATTTTTTTCCTCTCAACAGTTTTGATATTGGAATCTAAGTCGGAAGCGCTTAACCAGCTTACCAGTGACGAACTTGAAGGAAAGGTAGCTGTCTTCTGTATTTATCTATAGCTCAACTCTCAAAGTTAACATTTCTTCATTCTCTTAGCATCATAGTGAATTTGTCGTACTCTAACATTCCATGTTAAACGATAACGCGTTCCCCTGTAGTCCTGTACTCGTTGTGCTTGGTTTGGCCAGTCGCGTGACGCTGATTATAGGCTATATACAAACCAGAAATGTGATATCTATGTGGTTCTGAACTGTGTTTAACTTTTTATCAGCAGAATTTGGATTTCATCGATTAAAATCATCATTTTGCAGTTTGCCATGTTAGAGACTTCTTCGGTTGATGATGATCTTGCTGCCTTGAAGAAACAATTATCTGGAAGCACAAAGGTATCTCAAATTCTCACCCCGGTTTCTTTTTCCTTCTGGTGATAAATTATTTGTCAGAAATCTAATAAACTTTTCAAGATATGATGATGACACATATGTATTCTGAAAGATTTACCATATTGATCCCACATATTTTCAGCTACATAAATTGGCGATGTTTATATCATAAATTAAAAGATATTAATAGAGTCTGTCTTCTAGGCACTCTGTCATGTCTGTAAGGGTTGGTCCGTGACCGAACCACGTAGATTTGATTTCGTGATGTATCACATTCTCTTTTCACCTCCGAGACACCATCGTCGCTTTTGTATTTTGATCAGAAATATTTGAATGATTGAACTTTTTTTGTCATTTGTGTTTGAGCAGAAGGGAGAGCTTCCGGAAGGGAGAAAGGCGGTGAGCACAAGCTCTGCATTTAAGTTTCAAGATCCTGAAGTTGAAAAGGAGCTGAATGAACTAAGGCGAAAAGCCAAAGAATACTAGTAGCTTGCATATGGTTTCTCATTGTTTCATGCATCGTCTATATTTTATGCATTGTTTATATTTTATAATATATCTTATTATATATAATAAATATTTTATTAGATTTCTCTAATTTTCAGAGTGTTTGTGAATATGTCCTTCATGGTTTGCATCAATTCATGATATGACTACGTATTTTTTTTAAAAAAAATGTTTTCTTTTTCTTATTTTTATATTATATATCATTTACAAAACTCTCTTTAGTGCAAATTTTCGACTTTATTATATATTTGTAAATATAGATAAATTCACGAGGAAAAAAAGTTACCCCTGTCTCCATATCTTGATGTTCTTTCATCAATTACTAAGAAACATATCTATGACATATAAAATAAATTTAAACTAATTTTATGTCTAAAAGCATTTTGATTCACATATGATTTATTACACATTTGACTATAAAATCTTATGTTTTAGATGAGATTTTGAGTTCGAAATTCAATTGTAACGATTAACAAATCTTCATTAGTCGATTCAGACCATTTTAAAACCACAAAAAATGTAAAAAACAAAAAAATAAATGAATCATACTAGAAAATACAAAAAATCCTCAAGTACATTAAACATAAAAATATTATAATATAAAAGAAATATTGTACTTAGTTTATACTTCATTTTTTTAAAATTAAGTAAATAGTAAATAACAAGTTAAATAATTATTTCGGGCAAGAGTAAGATCTCAAACAATGTGAAAATTGAAAATCAATGAGCATAATCCTCACAGCCTAAACCAAACCAAAACATGGCATCCCTCCCAATCCTCCGCCTCGCTCACACCCCACTCAGCCTCCTCAAGCCCACCGTCCGGAGTTTCCCGCCGCCAACGAACCTCCGCCACCATCCCAAGAAATCCTCCGCCACAACGAAGTGCTCCTACACACCCACCCCGGCCACCGACCGCCTAATCTCCGCCGCCTCATACTTCCTCCCCTTCTTCAACGGCCTCCAGTACGGACGCTTCCTCTTCAGCAAATACCCCTTCCTCGCCGTTCCCATGGAGCCCCTCATCCCTCTCCTCTCCCTCTACCATTCCGTCCCTTACGCCAGCTTCGTCACCTTCTTCGGCCTCTACCTTGGCGTCGTCAGGAACCCTAATCTGAGCCGGTACGCCCGGTTCAACGCGCTGCAGGCGCTGGTTCTGGATGTGATGCTTGCCGTGCCGGTGCTCCTACAGAGGATATTTTCTCCTGGGAGGAGCGGCATCGCACTGAAAGTGACCGCGTGGGCCCACAGCGGGCTCTTCGTGTTCGTCACGTGCTGTTTCTTATATGGGCTGGTGTCCAGCATTATCGGGAAAACTCCATATTTGCCGTTTGTGGCGGAGGCAGCGGGCCGGCAGCTGGACTGACTGGGGGCACCGCATTCCGCCGGTGCTCTGTTTGTGATTTGGTTCAACAGAAAATTGAGAATACATTTTTGTATTTTGGTGCTATTGGAAAAAGAAATGCTAAGTCTTATTAAATTTATTCCATATTTTTTTAAAATTAGAAATTTATTCCATATTCATTTCAATATTTCATCAAATCGCTATTTTTAATTATGCAGTCGAAAATCAAAAGTTTGAGAGACGTTTTTGTTGTATAAAATGGACCAAATTATTTTGTACTTGCAAAATAATATGATACAATGAAAAACGTAATTTTTGTTTGAATAGATGAATATGGGAACTTAATTTGAAAAAAGATATTTTGCAAAGTTTGAGATGTCATTAATTTGGCCATTTCCGATCCCCAAGCAAAAATACCATTGTTCATTTAAAATTATTAAATATTCTTGACTATGCCTATGGTATTTAGTACTATGAAATTTCCTTTCACCCTCTTTGCCCCCAACAGTCTCGATGACACGAATCATGATAAGGATGCATAGAATTCTAATATTGAAAACTAGGAATGTGAAAATTTTAGTAAGTTTTACAAAAAAAATACACAAAAGTAATTTGAGATCACACCAAAATCAGGGGATTTCTCAAATGAAAAGAGTTCAACAAGGTGCTGTTAGAAAGAGAATTTTAGTATTACTCGGAGTATACAATAGTCAAACTATAATACACTCATAGATGATAACTTCTTAACTTGATATCACAAAAATAATTAACCAAGGCTCGATTTAGTTCAACTTTCTAACAAAAAGTTCCATTCTTGCAAAATAAAAGTCACTGTGTGCAATTTTTTTTAAAATAAATAAATTTGGCCGTGATCCCACGTCGAACACACTCATATTGCACCTGTGATGTAGGTACCTCGACTGCTGCTGCTCTAGGGTTCAATCACAAAGAGGGGCTGTAGAAAAAAGTATAAAAGTAATTAGATCATGCATAGCAAGAATGAAATAATCGGTTTTGTTATTAAATGATGCTGTTCGATCACTTACAGTGTCGACACTGACTGGCTTGCCGTCTTCTACAAGGATCTCGACTATTGTTCCAGATTGATCAGCCTGCAGATACGTGTTTCAGGCGATTGTGAGACATGTAAGAGAAGGATGATAAATTTACCACAGAATGATGCAAGTCCTAAATCGGTAGTAGCATATAAAGAATACAGTAAAAGGTATGAACACGGTATGCTCGATTTATTTAATAAACTGACATAGGTGGCTGGGGGATTAACAATGGGAAATACAAGAAATATCATGAGATATTGATTGGGTAACATTCATAAAATCTACTGTTACTAAGCACTAAAACACAATATGTAACAAATTCTTTACACAGTTTATACTATGAGGTACTGAAACTATATACTCTTTAGAAAGACCATGAATGGAGGAAATGGACCATGTTATGTAAGAGATCAGGCTGTGCAAAGATTGATAACTATGTATTCAAGGAAATTTCACTTTAAGGAACAAAGAAAATATAATACTCAAATGTCCAAGTATGTTAAAGTAACCAATGTTTCGAACCTAATACCTTTGAAGTTTTTATGAATTGAGAAGTCCAGGAAGCCGAAACTATAGTTTGATTTTACTTGGCTAATTCAAAATGAAAAGTAGAAACAATAATAGCAGTCGAGGCAGTATCATATTATTTGCAAAAATGAAAGCTTACTTCTATTTCATTCATCAATTTCATGGCCTCAATGATGCACAGAACCTGTCCCTTCTGTACCTTAGATCCAACCTGTAAAGGGCGTATTATGTATGAAGATAATATGATCATAGCAGCAGGAAATGCATTGAGTGCTTTATCTACTTGTCTTGTCATGTACACACATAACCGTTTTTTGTTGGAGTAAATCTATGTTAAGATAAAATTAGAAGACACTGTTGAAGAATGCAGTCTCGCATTTCTTACAGTAAAGACAAAAACCACAAAAGTTGTGTATCATGGATTTTAAGATCTAATGTCATCATTGACATTAGTTACCTGAACAAATGGTGGTTCACCAGGTGCTGAACTTCGGTAGAGGGTTCCAGCCATGGGAGATTTAAGAGGTGGATGAGTTGACTTGGATGGTTGAACTTTAGGTGGAGTAGGTACAATTGCTGATGCTGGTGCTGGTGCTGGTGCTGGTGCTGGTGAAGGAGAGGCTGAAGCTGGGACAGGAAGCGGTACAGAAGGCTGAGGTAGTGATTGAATGTATGTGACAGGAGAAGAAGGAGGTGGAGCCAAGGCCTCCTTTTTACGTATTAACAGTTCACAGTCAAGTTGTTTCAACCGCAGCTCCACGATATCCTTAGAATCAACCAACCTGCATGAGGAAAATGAGGAAAAAGTTGCACGCAATAAAAAGTTGAAAGAGGCACCCACAGGCATTGGGAACTGACAATCCGTACTTGACAAGATTTGAAACTTGATTCATAAATTCAGATATTGATTCTTCTGATGCCAATGAGGCAGATGGAGCTTCCTTAGATAACTTCACATCCTTGGCTTCGACAGGTGAAGCCTCTGGCTTGACAGGATTTGAGGATGCGCCTTTTGAGGATTCATCCACAGCAACCTTGAAGGCAAAAGAAGTTTGAAAAGAGTTCCTCAAATGAAATCCGTGAGGGAAACCTTACCTCATTCGATTGTGCTCTCACTACAGTAGAACAGTTCCAAGCAGACAGCAAACCCTAGAGATTGTAAATCAACATCGGAATCAGAATTATTGTGAGTCGAATGAGAAATAGGAAAACTGTTTTACACTTAACCAGGAATGTGAAAATAGCAATAACAAGGTAACATGAACTTATTTTCCTCCGGGTGAAAGACTGGATTGAGTTAGTCTAAATAAAGCAAGTGTGAGGACAAAGGTAAACTTAATGTTTCTCAAGTTTCTAAATTCAAGCAGAATTAACACATTGGGTCCTTCAATGCCAGTACATGGACCATTTTTATCAAAATTTCCTTTCTTGATACATTTTCTCCACTAGAATTGTGAAGGTAATACCAGGGTGGTAATGTATTTTGATTGGAATCGTGATGTCCAACGCTGAAAGAGTTCTTCCGTATATTACCTAAGCTATCAAATATAAAAATGCACAACTTCTTACATTTTTGTTATTTTTTCACAGATCAACTCCATGTTTGGAAGCCTGCAATTATCATTAACATACGACACTAGTTTGATAACACCCCCGTTTCACTCAATTTCGATAACAATGGAGAATCTTTGGGCTAAAATAGTTCACAGAGCCGCCACTTGGCCACGTCTCCGATGAATGTGGCTTTTAATGTTTATTTGGTATGTTTTCAGAGACTAATTTTTTTTAAAAAAAAAACAAACATTCGACACGAGGAGTTTCGATCATTGGACAAAACCCAACCATTCCATTATGGGTTATTGTGCATTCATGAGCCACGATCACGTTGAGATTCATCTTTCTCCTAACTTAATTTCCATAACAGATATAAATTGATTTTCCACTCTAGACAAATCGAATACCGAACAGATCACACAATTACTAAAAAAAAATGTAATTCTGCGACACTCACAGATCAGAGAAGAATCTCAGTATCTTTCACAAAGCAAATCACGCAATTTCGTACGGTACAACATTAACATTTCAGGAAAAAAAAACGATAAAACACCATGAACTACTCAAACATTATCAAACCGAAAAGACCAAGCATCTGTACCTTGGAAGAGAGACGGAGCTTAGGTTTGGCAGAGAAGCAGAAGGAAACCTTGTCCGAGGACGCACTGTGGCACAAATGGTGGCGGCATAGCGGCAGATAAGGGGAGGATTTACGCGCATTCTCCGCCACAGAGGCCGCCGTCGCATTCGCTGCTCCAAACGACGTCGCCATTGCTCTCCACGCAACAAACAAAAACAAAACAAAGTAAAAAGACAGATTCAACACAAGATAAAAAGCAAACCAAAAGCACACACACAGAGTGCCTCGCTGTGTTCTGCGTGTAAATCCGCCGCCAGAGAAGAGTGGCTCAGCCGCGTCGATGATGCCGAAGGAAGCGGATTGAGAATAATACCTGCACGTGACGATCAGATGGCGCTTAGGTCCCGGAGATCCGGACGAATAATGAGGTGGGACAGAGGGTTGTACGTCGTGCTGCGGACCAAGTACGTTGCCCCCTAACCAGAAGTTGAACAAGGGGTTTAAAGTCGAGTTAGGTGTGATTAAGGTGGCGGTGAGACGTTCAACTACAATTGCCAGCTCAGCATCAATTTTTGTGCCTATCTCTACTAATTGTCTTCAAAGTAATGTAAAAATGCCATCTAACACGTGGATTTCTATCTTTTCTCCTAGTTACTTTTTTCGTCTTAAATTTATACTTTTTTATAAAAATTTATTTAATTTTTTTATATATTTTTCTGAAATTCAGTAAATAGAGCTACATCAGTAAAAAAAAAAAGAGTAGAAGAAGATATGTTAAATATAAAAACTTGATTATATATTTGAAATAATGCTAAAATTATATTAATAGATAATTACATCAAAATTTACAGTCATCATATTGCGATTTTTTATTTGATATATCGTCAGATTTTAAATAAAAGATTTTTTTTTTTCCAATTTGTGTTATGCTCCCAAAGTAGAAGATAAATAAATTGATGTAAGTTGACACTTTATTATGCATAAATGTAACATTTGTATCAATTATGTTGGCATATTTCATTTGAAGGATAAATGGACATTTTTTTCTTTGGAACTTAGATGAATGAATTGATCATGATGTGAAAAAATACATGTGAATGAATAAATAGTTGGTTTGAAAGTACAAATCTAATAGTGTAGTAAAAAAAAAACATTCCATTCGAAAGAAGTGTGTTGTTTTGGTACACAATGATTTCCAAAAAAATTATGGTGTAGATCTCTTGTGGGAAGGTCTCATGATTTTTTATCTGTGAGACGGGTCAACCCTACCGATATTCACAATAAAAAGTAATACCTTAGCATAAAAAGTAATATTTTTTTATGGATGACCCATATAAGAGATCCGTCTCACAAAATACGACCCATGAGACCGTCTCATACAAGTTTTTACCAAAATTATGTTGTAATTGTTTGATTTTTACGTGTTAGTTCAGTTATGTTATAGACGAGTGTAAGAATTATTTTATAAATACTTGATGTATATATAAAATCACTCATGTATTTGAGATATCAAAAAATATATACAGTCAATATATTTGAGATGAAGATAATATTTTATATTATAATTTTTTATTTGGTTTGAATATTATGACTATCAGTAGGTAAATCATATTTTAATTATAATTATTAAAGTAGGTGGATAGAAATATGTTTGTTTTTATTGATGAAGACTACATTTTGATTAAATGAAATATTTCATTTTTTAATTATCATTTAATCATGATAAATAAGATTAATTTTGATTTTGTATTAAGATTCCCATTATTATTGTCGTTGAATTTGAATTACATTTTCATCCTTCCGCTATATTAAATGTAACTATATTCGTTTTGGCTAAGAGTAGGTCTTTCACAAGACGGTCTCACGGATCTTTATTCGTGAGATGCATCAATCTTGTTCATATTTACGATAAAAAAATAATATATTTGACATAAAAAGTAATATTTTTTCGTGTATCTGTTTCACAAAATTGACCCGTGAGACCGTCTCACATGAGTTTTTGTGTTTGGCTAATTAACATAGCGATTAAATAAATAATTGTACAAATGAGTTATATTTTTTTCCCCATATTTACAAACTTATAAATTCTATTAAAAAAAATTGAAAATAGAATTAAAATGAAGTGAAATCTAAAATATAGATATTACTAATTAACGAAAAGGAACAACAACAAAAATTCCATATTCATGACCAAACAATGCGCTTTGCTTCAAAATTATAATATTTTTCCATAAAAGTATTTATTATATTTGTATTATTATATAATAACATAATCTCACCATGTCTGAATGTTTATTATGTAATAGATTTTATTGACGAATGAATAAGCAATTTTTTTTTGACTCATATGATAAATAATATATTTCTTTTTTAAAAAAATAAATAAATTTGATTATCAGAAAACTTAATTTGATTGGAGTTCCGATACAATCTTGAAACGACATTTAAGAAGTAAGTCAGTTTTTTTTAGTTGTTGAAAGTTTGTTACAATTAGGTATCCGATTTCATCATATTTTTTCAATTTCTCAAAAAAAAAAAAAAGAAATTTAGAAACTCAATAATTCATGACGTGTGGAGGAGTCCAATAAGTAGACTTGGTCAATAGGTATTATTAATCTCAAGTCTTGTGAAGAAATATGTTCTTTTATAAAAAGAATTTTAGATAAAAAAAAATAAATAAATTCATATCTGAGGCGAGGCTCAATAATTCATTTACGCGTGGAGCTCAACAGGGAAGACTTGAAGTTGGAGGAGACTTCGTTTCTCTGAAAGATAATATCTGTACGTCGATCCACGCATCGTCTTTGAAATTACATCTCAATATTGCAAGAATTTAAATATGGCGGAAGCGCTGGTTTCAGCACTTGTGGGAACAGTTATCGGAAACTTGAACTTAGCGGCGGTGCGAGAGATTAAGCTCCTTTGGGGCTTAGAGGATGAACTCGAGAGACTTGAAAGTGTTTTTAGCACAATCCAACTTGTGCTTCAAGACGCTGAAGTCAAGCAACGAAACAATGATGTGCTGCAGAATTGGTTGCGAAAGCTCAAGGATGCTGCATACGATGCTGATGACGTACTGGACCAGATCGCTACAGCGGGCCTCAGACGAAGATGGATTTCTGAAAGAGGTAAGCGTGGTTATCTAACTACACTAACTTCATTTTTCTCAAAAAGAAATCAGTTTTCGCGTCGTCTTGAAATAGCACAAAAAGTGAAAGATATCAGGGGAAGATTAGATGCTTTATCGGACGAGAGGCTTAGGTTCCACCTCAGGGAGGGTATGATGAATAATCAAGTTGGAGTTGTAGAGAGCCGACAGACTAGTGCATTGGTGAACGAATCAGATGTTTTCGGAAGAGATGAGGAGACGGAAATCATAGTCCAGAAACCACTTTGTGACATGGCTGATCAAGATGATCTTTCTGTCTGTGCTGTGTGGGGAATGGGAGGGATCGGGAAAACCACACTCGCCCAACTGGTGTATAATGATGAAAGGGTTCTGAAGCATTTTGAATTGCGAATCTGGGTTTGTGTCTCGGAAGATTTCAGCTTGCAGAGGCTGGTTAAAGCAATTCTAGAAGATGTACTAGGAGTTGACTGTAGTCTCACTGAGTTAAATCCATTGCTGCGTCTTCTTCAAGACAAGTTGAGGGGAAATAAATTTTTACTTGTTCTGGACGATGTTTGGAATGAAGAACAAAGTCTGTGGGATCCTCTTAAAGAAGCGTTAAGATGTGGGTCAAAAGGCAGCGGGGTAATGGTAACAACTCGAAATGAAAAAATTGCTCGAATGATGGCTACGGCTGAAATCATGTCACGCCGAATTGGCTATTTATCAGATGCCGATTCTTGGTCTTTATTCAAGAGAAGAGCATTTGCATGTAGAACAGAAGACAAAAACCTAGTCGGAATCGGTGAGGAGATAGTGAAGAAATGTGGCGGTGTGCCTTTGGCGATAAAGGCTCTAGGGAGCTTGATGCGATTTAAAAGCCACGAAAGCGAATGGTTGGCAGTTAAAGAAAGTGAAACATGGAGTCTACCGGATCATGGAAACAACATCTTTCCTGTATTGATGTTGAGTTATGACAATTTATCCCCACAAATGAGGCAATGTTTCTCGTATTGTTGCGTATTTCCCAAGGATTATGGGATGGATAAAGACGAGCTAATACAACTATGGATGTCAAGCGGCTTCCTTCACGAACAAGGCCAAAAGGACTTGTATCTCATTGGCCAATCGATCTTTGAAGAGTTGGTTCGGAGATCATTTTTGCAAGATGCCGAGAAACACCAGATAGGGAAAATGAGATGTAAAATGCATGATTTAATGCATGATTTGGCAGAATCGGTCATGAGACGAGAAACTTATAGGATGGTGGATGACAATGTGCAGAAAATTCCACCTAGAGTTCGTCACTTGTCATGTGATTTGCGGTCACTTGGGATGATCAAAGAGAAAAGGGATAAGCTCCAATTATTGAGCGTGGATACTGTGCACTCGCTTATTAACACGTATAATTATGTTGATGATGTTGAACATGAACGATTTTTGTTATCCTTTCTCTCAAACCAACAACATTTAAGAGTGTTGGACTTGAGATTTTGCAGGATAATGAATTTTGGTGACAAATGGGAACATCTTAGGTTCCTTTCAATGTCATGCATTGAGCTCAAGACGCTGCCTGAATCCATTACTCGTCTCCACAACCTTCAGACCTTGAAACTTACATCTACACGCGAGCTTCGCAAGTTGCCTGAAGGTTTGAAACACATGAAAAATCTTTGGTTTGTGGAAATTGATAGGCCTGATTCACTTATCTGCACGCCACCTGGACTTGGAGAATTAACTTCCCTCCAAAGACTAAGCATTTTCATCGTGGGTGAAGACTCGGCACACCAAATCAGCCAGCTGAAGGAATTAAATCTTGGAGGGGAGTTGAGCATAAGAGGACTTGAAAATGTGAGAAACCTAGAAGACGTCAAAGCCGCCAACATGATTACGAAGCGGAACCTGGCATCTTTGAATTTATCTTGGACAAGTGGAGCAAACAAGATCTCCACGGAACATTTCGAAGCGACTCTAGAGAATATCCAACCACATCATAATCTAGAGCAGATCCGCATTTCGTCATATCAAGGTTCGAGGTTCCCAAATTGGATTTCTGCTCCAGCGTTTATTAATCTAAGTAAAATCACTTTGGAAAGATGTGAAAAATGTGAACACCTTCCACCCCTCGGGAAACTTCCAGCTCTGAAGATTCTTAAACTTGTTAGATTGGATACTGTAAGAAGACTGGGTACTGAATGGTGTGGCGATGGAAAAAGTTCATTTGTTGCATTGACACATCTCCGGTTATTGGCATTGCTGGACTTGGAGGAATGGATTATACCAAATTCACATGAGAGTTTTCTTCGCTTACAATATCTAGGCATAATCGAATGCCCCAAATTGATGAGACTGCCTTTTCTACCAGGTCTTAAAGATTTCCATGTACACGCCAACCCAGCAATCCTTGGATCCATGATCGCTACTTCAATCGAATCACTTCGCTTAATCGACGATGCTGATGAACTTAGTTTCCTTCCAGGAGGTTTAGTGAGCGCTCAAAAGAATCTAAAGAAATTGGAAATCAAGGAGTGTCGTAATCTCAGGAGTCTATCAATCATGTTGGATGACCTATGTGCTCTGAAGAAGTTGAGTTTTGATTCCTGCACAAAACTTGAATATCCACCGGAAGGACTCAAGTTTCTAGAGGAATTGGAATTCTTTTGCTGCGATAGCCTTAGATCATTTCCGGCAGCTATTTTGGAAAATATGTCTTCCCTGAGATCCTTGACATTCTTACATTGCAAGAAATTGGATCCGTTATCTGGGCCGCTACAAAGAGCCGTCAGTAGCCTCCATGAATTGGCGATAATTGGTTGTCCAGAGCTCAAATGTTTGCCAGAGAGCATTCAACAATTGAGTGCCCTTAGAAAGTTGAGGATAGAGTATTGTTCTGGATTATGTTCCTTGCCTGACTGGATCGGGAATCTTCAGTCATTGTCAACATTTACTCTTACGGGTTGTAGAAATTTGACGTCATTGCCAGATAGTTTCGAGAATCTAAAATCACTATCGGTGCTTGATGTGCGAGGCAGTCCAGTTTTGGCGAAGAGATGCGAGAGATCAAAGGGTGAGGATTGGCCTAAAATCTCACATATTCCCCAAATATACATTGAAGTTCTGATTTCAGCCAACAGATGTGAGAAATCAAAGGGTGGCCTAATATATGAAATGAGAAAAATGCGACATGTACTGTACACATTACTCATGAAATGATATGTATTCGGTGATATCCTAGTTAACTAATAATTATGTGCTTCTTTTTTTATACATGTAAAATATATGAAATGATATGTGTAGGTATTTGTGTCGTGTACATTTATCTGAGCACCGATCAAGTGAAACTGATGTAAAGTTCAGTTATGGCTGAACTTTGTTATGTAAAAAATATAACAAAAATACGACAACCATCGTATTTGGTCCGCTGGAACAACCCAATTCAGCCATGCACAAGTTCTTGGGGGCATTCATACTGATGTAAAGTTCAGTTATGGCTTCCTCTGTTATCGGCTTTGTCATGGATATCACCTTTCTCTGCACTCAAGCATGCCAAAGTTAACTTCACAAGCTATTTGAATCCAAAATTATGCGGATATGGGGTTTTCAAATTTAGAACGAAATCGCATTTTATTCGATATTTATTTAGAAAAACTTAAGCCGAACCTGGGGTGACAGATTTTGGATGAAGAATTTCATGTACCTGAAGCAAGGAGTTATTGGCGTAACTGGTGTCTCCCAAACCTCCATTCATGTGAAGCACTTGCTTTACTTCCATTTTTTTTTAATATTCTTGATTTATATATATAATTTCTCTCTTGTTTCTTTCGTTTTGATAAATTGGAAGGAGGAGGGAATGATTTATTTATAGGCGGATGTTCCATGGGTGAATAAGCAATTGAAAATCAAATTGTTAGAATTTCAAAAGTATGTAATAAAATTCATTAAAAAGGGAGATGATTGCTACCATATTATTAAATTCGTTGATCCAATAAATGGAAAACAAATTATTCAAAAATATATATTGAAAATAAAGGAATTCAATGGGTATTTTTTTTTTTTTTGATGTGTATATAATTTTTTAGAAAAATAAGAGAGATATACTCATAATTATTACAGTCAAAGAATTTAAAAATATATAAATGTGCATCTACCAATCGATATTCAAAATTAGATTACTTAATTGGTTTAAAGTCTGAAAAGAAACATCTCGGTGATTATATCGTCTCGTAACATACTGATGTTGTACCAAATTCATGTCGTCTCGTAACACTTTGTGTGGCACGAAACAATTTTAGCTTGAGATGTATTGTAGAAGCACATAAAAGGATAACGGTGTGTTTGACAATAAGGATTTGGGAGGATTTCATGGGATTTGAATTTCAAAATCCTATTTTTACCTGTTTGACAAGATGATTCAAAAAAAAGATTCGGATTTGTTTAGAATTGTATGAGATTTCATGGGATTTAATAAGTATATACAAATCCCATCAAATTTGATGAGATTTGGTGGGATTTGGATTTTAAAAACATACCATTACTTTTTTATCTAACACATTACACATCATTCTCATCAACACATCATTCTCATCAACACATCATTCTCCACCAAAAGTTTCTACATTGTTAGACTTTTTCTTTTTAACTTTTTCTAGAAGTTGAAAAATTTCGTTTAAATTTTATAAGTTTTTCGTGTTATTTACTGATTAATATAATAAAAATTATAGTAATTACCAAAGCCTTTTTTTACGTTTAATAATTAATTTCATGTTAAAGTTTGAAGTTGTTTGATGATTTTTTTAATTATTATTTTATGTGCACTATGATTAATAAATAATAATTAATTTTTGAATTTACAAATACAAATAACAGAGAAGAATTATTAATTTCTAAATTTATTCGGGTTATTTATATTTATATGATTTCTAAGGATAGCTTAGTAAAATTTTAAAATTCCAAATTCAAATCCTAATTTCTCTAAACAAGAAATTGATTTGTAAATACCATTTTTAAATTTTAAAGCAAACACCAAATGGAATTTCAAATATTTGAATTTCCAATTCCAATTACAATTCCAATTCCAATTCCAATTCCAATTCCAATTCCAAATACCATTAAATTCTCTCAGATCCTGGTTGCCAAACACGTAAAAGATACGACCGAACGAATACCCACTTTCCAGTAACGTGAAAGGCGCTGCCTTACTCGAAGTTTGGCGACGAGCACCAGCTAGCATTTATTCAAACATATATATTGAAAATAAAGGAATTCAATTGGTATTTTTTGTTGATATGTAAATAATTTTTTAGAAAAATAAGAGAGATATACTCATAATTATTGGGACTATCAGATATATAACCTTCTTTCTCATTTTCTTTTGATTTTTGACCTTCTTTACTTTAATCTTTGATAATTAACCTTCAATTAGAAATCTAATCCTAATTTTTCCAAATTTGCCCTGGCCTTCTAAAGCCCAACTAACCTAACCCAAAATCTTAATTTTTTCCTCCTTCCCACCCCACTCCATTAATCGTGCTTTCATATCTTCCTACAATATTTAATCATTCTCCTCTGTATTCAAAAAAAAGTTTGTTATCAAAATCCTTCTCTATAAGTGCTACTCTAAATCATGTTCATCTTTTCTTCTACTTCTTGTTTCCGCAGCATCGACGCCTCGCTTTTATGTCTCTACTATGTATTGTTTTTGGCAATCTATTTTTCCCGCCATTTCTTTTATTCATTAATCACGTGAAGAGGAAACACATAAGTTTTAAAAAAGGAGATTAAACATTTATAAATGATAATGCATGGATTTAGGAATTTGGATGTAAGAGACAAATTAAAGTAAATAATTGAAATCAATATAATTCCCTTTAAATGAATACTTCTTAACACATGCATACAGGGGTCAACTCGTTTTGGTAATGATGTTAAAGTTCGTAAAGTCATAACAAAGATAATATTTTTATTTTTGGATGTTGCTGGTTATTTTTAGGATTTTGGTAATATTTTTTTGAGTTGGAGAAGAAATTTATTATAACTGAGTCTCAAACTCGAAACTTAGTCTCAAACTTGGGGACGATAAGTTTTGATATATATTATTGTTTACTGATAAATTCTAAATATTATGATGCAGTAAGTATTGACATTGTCCTTTTATTTTAAATGCATGGTCCACACTAAGAAAATATTGAATGCATAACTCAAGACAAGACATCTTTTGTATTGTGTATATTTTTCAAAGTAATTAAATAAATTAATAATCAGTCCTTCATTGAAAAAAGAAAGAAACAGACCTCACGTCTGTAGACTGTAAAGAAGAAAATGTACATATTAGTCTACAACGTTGTGTTATTGGTGAATGGTTGGGAAGGCTGCAGTGTTAGAGAAAGTTGAAAATTTTGTTTCTACGAAAAATGATATTTGTTGACAATTTATGATTTAGATGAATTGAAGATATATTGGTTAAAGAAAAGTTGTTTTAAAAGGGTAAAATAGTAAAAAATATATGCATTAAAATGAGGATGTTATATTTCAAATCAGGAGTCAAATGGAGATTAATTAATTAAATCTTCCCATAATTATTACAGTCAAAGAATTTAAAAAATATATAAATGTGCATCTACCAATCGATATTCAAGATTATATTACTTAATTGGTTCAAAGTCTGAAAAGAAACGTATCAGTGGTTATCGAAATAGTTCATTAGAATTAATATGAATCACAAATAGACGTCAATTTATCTCATAAATATTTATTTGATCTTCGAAATTATTGAATACAAGATGAAGTCAAACACGTTCGAATATTTTTCGATCCGGACTCAAGTAAAAATCGTTTTATTTGATAGTTCGCGACAAACTCACAAACTTGAACTCGAGCATTCGATTTCGAGTTTTATAATTTTTGTGATATTGAGTTCGTCTACACATTAAGAGAGGATTAAAAAAAAAGATTATTATTTTCTTATCTTCCTGAATTAGAGGGATATTTTGGTAATATTGTGTTAATTTTGACGATTTTATGAACTCTCCCCAATTACACTAAGCCAAGACGCTAAAATTTCTTAAACCCCTTTTGCTGCGCTTTTTCTTGATCCTCAGTTTCGGCCCCGTTGTCAACTTTAGTGTCTGCGATTTTCAGGTATTTAATTTAATTACATTTTTCGATTAATTTCTTGATGTTAATTTGATCTGGGATTTCGCTTTCCAGTTTTTTCTTGATTCCTTCCCATTTTGTTTGTTTGTAGTGCATTGCTTTTTATGAATATTTATGGTAATCGTATATGAAACCGGTGCGGTTAGTTTACTTTCTGGTGTATTTGGAGAGATTTGATTGTGGGATACACTACTGGTGTCGTTTTGTTGGGTTTTCTCGCCGCGTTATGCTCAGATGTTGGTGAATTTTGCCATTACTGTAAACCCGATTGGGGTACAAGCCAAGGAGTACATAATCGAAACAGAAAGAAAAAAAGGACAGTTTTTAGGGAAAATGAGAAATTTGTCTGTTCTCGAGGGACATAGGTTAAGAGCTTGCGTTGTTATAAAAGTTGATCTGGAATTACTGGTTCAGTCAGTAGATCTCTGTACGGAAATCACTGAACTGAATTTTCTGTATTCATGTTGCCTATCTTAGTCATTCTGTCCTTCACCAGTGACGCTGAGAATCATACATCTCCACTGAAATAATATTTTTCTGATTTAGCACGAGAACCGGTAGCATCATGAAGCTACATTCGAAGTAACGACATTTCGTGTTTATGCATTTCATCGTTGTTATCTGAGTGGCTGTCAATCGGCATTCGCGCTGTTGTTGCGTACGTTGGTGTCCGCTTTTGTGTCTTCTTGGCTTTCCTCTTTTTCGATATAGAATCACTCAGTATCTAAATTCTTGTTGCGTGTGATAAGTATGATCATCGCAGATTATTAACTAATCATGGACACAATCCGTCCACTCGGGAGACACTTTTGATCGTCTTATACAGAATTAAGCTTCAATGGAAAGTGAATTTTGTAAACGTATTGTATCAACTATATTATCCTGAGATGCCTCAGTCCTAGTGCCTCTTTTATTCAATCAAGCTCTTTCATGATCTTCATAAGTATTAATGCCCAAGACTCGCTACCTCTTTTATTATTAATTACAGAGAAGTGCTTATGTTTAAGAAATTAACCTTTTGAATTTTTTCCCTTCTTCCCTCTAGTTGGGGGGAGCACATTTGGGTATGATGTCTGATTCTTCTCCAATGTTATTCCAGTACAAATCAAATATGCCTCTCTCTTTGCAGTGCTTGGATCTTTAGAGGATAGGTTGTGTTAGTTTTTAAACCATTTTTGTTTTCTCACTGAGTTTTAAAAGTTGAGCTTAATACTTATTCTATTTCTTTCTATTCCGAATGTAGTATTGCTTTCCTATTTGTTTTTTAGATTTAGATGCTTTAATTGAAACCCGACTTGGTATTTTTAAAATTTCTGAAGTACTGAATTGATTGTTCCTTTGTTGCTATTCTGCAATGAAAGCAGTTGGAAACAAAGTCCTGTCTCGTTTGATGTATGCTAAGAGTCTAGCATGTCTGGTAATGTTGCTTTCATAAATGAGGATGCTTCTTCTGGATCAGGAGAGGACACAAACATGTTAGACGGGAACAGTAAACATCAGCATGCAACTCCGAATTCAGGACATCGTAAGAGAAGTCGTAAGGTTACAGGAGATGCTATTGTCGATGCTATGCTTGAATTAGCAGCTGCTTCAAAAATGAGGACAGCTGCAATAATGAGAAACGAGGAGCGGTTCACAATTAGCAAATGCATAAAGGTATTGGATGAGACACAAGGAGTTGATCAAACTCTCTACTTCTATGCTTTGGAATTATTTGAAAATCCCTTGGGGAGAGAAACTTTTTTATCGCTAAAAGATGAGAGACGGTTACCGTGGTTGCAGAGAAAGTTTAGAGCTTCCTCGGGTTCAACATCCTGAGAAATTTGATACCTTTTATGGGCTTGTTTCTTTGGGAGTTTTCGATTTTTATCGTATATGTAGTTAAGATCCTTGTTCACAATTTACTTGTTGGACTTTTTTGTTCAAGATTTAGTGATTCAATAGTGTTTTTAACACCATATCTGTCCCAAAAGAACAACCGCATCCACCTTCTGGGAGTGCTTGTAGTCGAAAGCTATGAAATTGTTCCTGCATTTTATTATTGGGAGCGACTTGTGAGTTTTAATGTGTTTACTTAAATAAGTATAAATCATTTAAATTATAAAATAAATAATTTGAACATTCGTTCTTATTGTCTGAAAACTGAAGAATTAGACTTGATTTTTAAAAATAAATTTTTTTGATTAAGTTTTCTTTTTAAATAATTTGGTTTCTAACTGATTACCTTATCCGACTTTAAACTATATGTTCGTTTATTTGATTGCAAGTAAAAAAATTAAATTTATGCTTTAAAACATTTAACGGTTGAATTTTTTTTTAACAAATGGTAAATATTTAATATCACCTTTAATTTATTTGAGTAAAAATTAATAAATATAATTGTAACGAATAAGTTTAATTTGATTAGGAATGTCCCACTGTTTAAACAGTAATTTATAAAATATAAAACAACTTATATTGTATCTTATAAGCTGCTCTAAACTTTTTTCCCAATAGCAATTTAGCTTCATAAAAAATTATATGAAACGGTCCGCGGATCAATTTTGTGATACAAGTTTTCAACTCGACTCATGAAAAATATTAATTTTTGTCTAACAAATATTAATTTTTATTACAAATATAGATTGATTTGACTCGTCTAACGGATAAATATCTGCATATCACAAGAGATCTACTTAGTGCGTACAGGTATTTTTATTTTGAATTCAGAATGTTGTATTAAAACATAGAGAGAATGTAACATATTCTAAGAATAGATATACATATGATAATTTATTTTTTTTCCAACGTATAATATATGTTGTTTTGTTAATTAGGTATCCTCAATCCCCCAGCGCTCGTTCAAGCCAATATGACTGAATGGTACGTAAATCACGTGCCGCTTAACCGACAGAAAGACACACCTAATATTTACTCATCAATCATTATAATTTTACTTACATATATACCACCAAATATATATACTTAGCCATAAAATAAGTTATACAAGTATTAAATAAGTATATGAACATGGAATGTGGCCACGGCCGTGTGGTATGTGTCACCGGAGCTGCCGGATTCATCGGCTCCTGGCTCGTGATGAGGCTTCTTCAACGTGGCTATATCGTCCGTGCAACCGTTCGCGATCCCGGTACTTATAATTCGATGAATATATCAATATCATACGACTTACAAGAGATTAAAAGTTGTTATTGTGTGGTACGTGGTGAAATTTTAGCATTCATACGATCACGTTCATTTGCATGTTGTGCTAGAAAATATGAAAAAGGTGAATCACCTAGTGGAACTTCCCGGAGCCGACACGAACCTGACGCTGTGGAAAGCGGACATGATGGTGTCGGGGAGTTACGACGAGGCTGTCCAAGGTTGTGAAGGAGTGTTCCACATGGCGACCCCGATGGATTTCGAATCCGGCGATCCGGAGAATGAAGTGATAAAGCCCACAGTTGAAGGTGTTTTGAGCATCATAAGTTCGTGTGCAAAGGCCAAGACTGTGAAGAGGCTCATATTCACTAACTCGGCTGGGACTTTGAATGTTGAGCCACAACAGAAACCAGTGTATGATGAAGAAAATTGGAGCGATCTCGACTTCATCAACTCCACCAAAATGACAGGATGGGTACTAACTTTTTCCCGATATTTCCATATTATAAATATTCTGGCGGTGATCACATTGCTATCAGAATCCATTGCAACCCCTGACAAAGTAATTCAAGTTTCTCTTGCAATGCAAACCAATGCAAGACAAGAATATATGTATATATATATATCAAATAATTTAGATGATATAGATAGTTCGGCATCTGTGAATATATAGTGGAAGAATGGTGTTTTGCTCTACTAACAATTAGATTCATATATTGTTTTCATTTTCTTAATGTGTGTAGATGTATTTTGTATCCAAAATCTTGGCTGAGAAAGCTGCAATGGAAGCTACTAAAGAAAACAACATAGACTTCATTTGCATTATACCACCAGTAGTGGTTGGCCCCTTTATTATGCCTACTCTCCCCCCAAGCCTGATCACTGCACTTTCTCCAATAACTGGTAACGCAAATTTCCATTTGCTTCAAGTTTATGTCGATCATATCTGATTGGTACGAACACATGTTCTGTGGTGAATCTTGATTGATCAGGAAACGAGCCGCACTATTCGATCATAAAACAAGGCCAGTTTGTGCATGTAGATGATCTATGTGAGGCGCACATATTCTTGTTTGAGGATCAAAGGGCACAGGGAAGATACATCTGCTCATCTCATGATGCAACAATTTATGATTTAGCCCAAATGATCAGAGACAATTGGCCAGAATATGACATCCCAACTGAGTAAACCACCTTCTCTTCTGATCTCTGATCATGTATAATATTTATGTTGGCTTGGTTTTTTGCGATTTTTCGAAGCGTTGACGAAACAAATGCAATTAAGATGCCAACAATTACATAATTTAATATCTAGGGAAAATAACAAAACTAGTCATGTAACTTTTGGTGCTCTGGTTGGTCAACATTTGTTCTTGGAGTAATGATTTGGTCTTTTTTTACATTTTCAACATGGCGCTAAAATGATCTAGCAGTAAAATGTTGACCGATTAAAACACTGAAAACTAATATGGATAAATTTGCGAGATCAATTTTACATTTTTGTCTTAATCTTTCTGCTTAGCCTAAACTCACTCGTGATTTTTATATATTATGGGAACATTGGTAGATTTGAAGGGATTGACAAGGACACGCCAGTGGTTCGTTTCTCCTCCAAGAAGTTGACAGGAATGGATTTCGCATTCAAGTACAGCTTAGAGGACATGTTCAGGGAAGCGATCGAGACGTGTCGCGAAAAGGGTTTGCTCCCATATTCAACCCGAAGCTGCGGAGTCGAAGAAAACAAGGGAAAAGAGCAACTTCCGATTTCGAAGGAGAAAATTGCCAATGGAGAAGTGAATGGAGTGCATTAGGAAATTAAGTAGAAGTTTATGAGAATATTGGCAAAATAAACAAAAAAAAAAACTATGAAAAGAATTTGAAATTTGATAAATTTCACGTTGCTTCGTGATCCCATGTTTCTTGAAGGTCTGTTTGGCTATTTACATAAAAGAAATTTGATAATACTCAATTCGATAAAGTAAGACAGCTTGGTCCTGATCCCATACAGTAAACGCCAGCTGTCGGTGACGTAATTGGGGAAAAAAACAGTGTGCTTCAAATATGTGAAAGCCACAATGTTTGATCAATTCAACGTTGAAAAAAGCATGCAAGCCAAAGGGTCAACTTCGTTTTTAATATTATATCAATAACTTGTTATATTAATTATTATAAACTAATAACATTACAACTCAAATATTTTAATGTCTGTCATTTTTCTTAACAATTTTCACCCGATAATTGCACTTCTCATATTTTGTTATAATCAAATAGATGCATTTGACTCTTTTATCGATTGTAAAATTATGTCGATGGTAATCATATGATAGCTCAAAGATGTGTGAAATCGTTCTTCTATGTACAAATAGTTATTGTTCGAAATCTTTCCTAGACATTATTATTCGTGTTTATATTTAGATTAAGGAGCACCGAATGGTCAAATGTGAGGAAACAAAAATGCATGTATGTTATATTATGTAGACTAGTGCACCGATACAACATGCATGTGTATTGTTGAAAATAATATATTTAAATGTTGAAAAATAATATTTAAAATGTGTGTATTGAATATTTGAATGTTGAAAATAAGATTTGTAAATATTGAAAATTAGTGTGTGATGATGTAGGTAATGATGTATTTTATTTTTGGATTATTTGTAAAGAAATTCTATAAATAGCCTCACCATTTGTGAAGAAATTCACAATTGAGTAGAGAGAAAAATATTATAAAGTGTGTAGTTTGGTAAATTTTGAGAGTTTGAGATTTTTACTTTTTACCATAAATTTTTACTTTTCACAACACGTTATCAGCACGAAGCTCTAAAAGTCCTACATACTTTTCCAAGCTCCAAACAGAAGAAAAAGGTAACAAAAGTAATAATATGTATTTTACTGTTATTTATTTATTGTGTATATATTTAATATATAATATAATGTTATTATTAGAAATAATAAAAATAAATTTTTCAAAAACTTGTTATAAATCCTAGGAGGATGTTAAGACGACATCCCACACTCCCGGTAAGGGATACGACAAGTATAAAAGCCTATAAGATTTTTAAACAAAATAACTTATGACACATCATTATAATAAGGTGATATGATATACATAATTATTTAAACATGACTAATATTATATACACTATATTATTATCATAAAATTATATAAATACATACATTTATTTTTTTGTACACCAACGGTCATAAACGGTAACAAAACGGCTAGTTTTTACCCTATAAATATGATCTCACAAACTCTTTCAATCACTCCAACTTTCTTCTATTCTCTAAAAAATTATTCTTCATCAAATTTTTCGAAGAAAAAAGAAGATGACTTTCTCAAGGTTATTTTTAATTATTTTGGTTATCATACTCACGAGTCTTTTATTTATCGGAGAATATCCTCCTCGTGTGTTTTCTTTATTTTTACAAATGCTTGTACTTGTTGTTTATCCATTATTTTGTATTACAATATTCATTAACTAATAAAATGCATCGTAATTTTTTTAGTACCACCATGTCAAATTTGACAAAGCTCGAATTTGTTGCGCTCGACATCACCGGAAAAAATTATATGACATGGACTCTCGATGTAGAAATGCATCTTGAGTCATTGGGTCTAAGCGAGACCATTAAAGAAAATGATATATCTTCATCACAAGAAAAAGCAAAAGCTATAATATTTTTGCGTCGACATCTCGATGAAAGTTTAAAATGTGAATATCTCATCGAAAAAGATCCCATGGCTCTGTCGAAAGGATTGAAAGAAAGATTTGAACATATAAGAGAAGTTATACTTCCGACCGCCCGTGATGAATGTAATATGTTAAGATTCCAAGATTTTAAGACAGTCAGTGATTATAATTCAGCGATGTATCGAATAATCTCGCAGCTAAAATTTTGTGGACATGAGGTTACAGAATCGGAAATGCTTGAAAAAACATTTTCCACGTTTCACGCATCAAATATAACTTTACAGCAACAATATAGAGTGCGTGGATTTGCGAGCTATTCTGAACTAGTCGCCTGTCTTCTTGTGGCGGAAAGGAACAACGAGCTGCTAATGAGAAATCATCAGTCCCGACCCACTGGATCAACAGCATTTCCAGAAGTAAATGCTGTAAGTAAAAATGAATTTAAACCTGAAAACCAAAATCAAATTCAAAGACAAGGTTTTGGTCGAGGTCGAGGTCGAGGTCGTGGACGTGGACGTAGACGTGGAATTGGTCGTGGTCGTGGTCGAGGCCGTGGTTTTGAAAACAATAGAGATAATTATTTTTATAACTCATCTCAAAAGGGCGTCACGAACCACCCACAGAAAAGGCATCATGAGAACATGAGTGTTAATGAAAATCACTCGAAAAGATTTGAAAGTTCTTGTTTCAGATGCGGCACTCCAGGACATTGGTCTCGTATTCGTCGAGCCCCTGAGCACCTTTGCAAGCTCTATAAAGAATCGATAAAGGGGAAAGAAAAAGAGACCAACTTCACTGAACGCAGTGACCATTTGAGTGATTCAACTCATTTTGATGCTGCTGATTTTATGAATGATTTCTCTGGAAATGATCAATATGTTGGTGGGATAGAAATGAACAATATTGATGCTACTGATTTTCTCAATGATTTCTCTGAGAATGAACAATATAATGGTAGAATATAAATGTACAATAATTTATTTTTCATGTATTCATATAATAATGTTTTGTTGTACAATTATGATATGTGTTATATTTACATATGTATTGTCAGTAATCTTATTTCATTGCATATTTTTTTTGAATTTCAAATATGAAAATGCTATGAGCAAAGCTGAAGTTTGCATACCCGATAGTGGTACAACGCACACTATCCTCCGAGATAAAAGATATTTCTTGGAACTAAAACCAACAAAAACAACGGTGAATACAATATCAGGTCCTGTAGACTTGATTGAAGGATGTGGTAAAGCACAATTTTTGTTACCTAATGGTACAAAATTTTGATCAATGATGCTTTATATTCACCACAATCGAAAAGAAATTTGTTGAGTTTTAATGATATATATTCCCATGGGTATGATACTCAAACAATGAATGAAGGGAATGAGAAATATATGTGTCTTATCACATATAAATCAGGAAAGAAATATGTGATTGAAAAACTATCAATGCTCCATACTGGATTGCATTATACACATATAAGTCTCATTGAATCAAACATGGTAGTAGATAATTCTTCAATATTAACCAATTGGCATGATCGATTAGGACATCCTGGTTCAACAATGATGCGAAGAATTATAGAAAATACACATGGTCATCTACTGAAAGACCAGAAGATCTTTCAAAATAATAAGTTTCAATGTAAAGCATGTTCTCTTGGAAAACTTATTATAAGACCATCACCAACCAAAATCCAAACTGAATCACCAATGTTTCTTGAACGTATTCAGGGTGATATTTGTGGACCAATCCATCCACCATGTGGACCATTCAGATACTTTATGGTATTAATTGATGCCTCCAGCAGATGGTCACATGTATGTTTATTGTCAACTCGAAATGTTGCATTTGCAAGATTACTTACTCAAATAATAAAATTGAGGAATCAATTTCCCGATTATACAATCAAGAAAATTAGACTTGATAATGCTGGTGAATTTATTTCCCAGACTTTCAATGATTATTGTATGTCTATGGGAATCATTGTTGAGCATCCTGTTGCTCATGTACATACACAGAATGGATTGGCTGAATCATTGATTAAACGTCTGCAAATGATTGCTAGACCAATGATTATGAAAACAAAGCTCCCTATTTCTATATGGGGACATGCAATTTTACATGCTGCTTCATTAATTCGCATCAGACCAAGTGCATATCATAAATACTCCCCATTGCAGCTTACTTTTGGTAAAGAACCAGACATTTCTCATCTGAGAATTTTTGGATGTATGGTGTATGTGCCTATTGCACCACCGCAACGAAAGAAAATGAGACCTCAAAGAAAGGTTGGAATTTATATCGGTTATGATAGTTCATCAATCATTCGATATCTTGAACCTCAGACAGGCGACGTGTTCACAGCACGTTTTGCTGATTGTCATTTTAATGAGGAAATCTTCCCAATGTTAGGGGGAGAACAAAAACATACCGAAAAAGAAATTACATGGTATGTATCATCATTGTTACATCTGGATCCAAGAACAAAACAATGTGAAAAAGATGTACAGCAAATTGTGCACTTGCAAAGAATAGCAAATCAAATACCAGATGCATTTGCAGACACAAAATGGGTAACTAAATCATATATACATGCTGCATATGCCCCTGCTCGAATTGAAATTCCGAAGAAACGAATTGAAAATACTCATGATGTCATTAAACGCCTGAAGCGTGGAAGGCCAGTCGGTTCCAAGGATAAAAATCCTCGAAAAAGAAAATTCATAGAGAAACACGATGATCACAAAATAAAGAATGATGTTCCTGAAGAAACACATGATGATCACAAAATAGAGAATGATGTTCCTGAAAAAACACATGATGATGAAAATGTTCTGTCAGAACCACAAACTGACGAGAATCATGAAATCTCTATCAATTATATTAATACTGGAAAAATATAGAACCGAAAAGATATAGAAGAAATTGATGATATATTTTCTTATAATGTGGCAATCGACATCATAAATGATAATGAAGATCATGAACCAAAATCTTTTGGTGAATGTAAAAATCGGTAGGATTGGATAAAATGGAAAGAAGCCATCCAGGTTGAATTGGATTCGCTAAATAAACGTAATATTTTTGGACCTATAGTCCTTACACCTGAAGGTGTAAAACCTGTTGGATACAAATGGGTTTTTATTAGAAAGAGAAATGAGAAAAATGAAATAGTAAGATATAAAGCTCGACTTGTTACACAAGGTTTTTCTCAAAGGCCTGGAATTGATTATGAAGAAACGTATTCTCCCGTGATGGATGCAATTACGTTTCGGTATTTGATTAGCTTGGCGGTATCTGAAAATTTAGAAATGCGTCTTATGGATGTTGTTACAGCTTACTTATATGGATCACTTGATAGTAATATATATATATGAAAATCCCTGAAGGATTTAAGATGCCTGAAGCACAAAGTTCAAAACCCAGAGAATGTTATTCTGTGAAATTACAAAGATCATTATATGGGTTAAAGCAATCCGGTCGAATGTGGTATAATCGACTAAGTGATCACTTGATGAAAAAGGGATATGTAAATAATTCAATATGCCCTTGTGTTTTCATTAAGAAAACAACATCCGGATGCGTAATTATTGCTGTATATGTTGATGATTTAAACATCATTGGAACGAATAAGGAAATTCAAGAAGTTGTGTCATACTTGAAGGAAGAATTTGAAATGAAGGATCTTGGAAAAACCAAGTATTGTCTGGGTTTACAAATTGAACAAAAAGAATGTGGAATGTTTGTTCATCAGACAAATTATACAGAAAAGATCCTTAAATGTTTTAATATGGATAAATCAAATCCTTTAAGTACTCCAATGGTTGTTAGATCATTAAACATAGAAAAGGATCCATTCCGTCCATGTGAAGATGATGAAGATATTCTTGGTCCAGAAGTACCATATCTAAGTGCTATCGATGCCCTTATGTATCTTACAAATTGTACAAGGCCTGATATATCTTTTGCCGTAAATTTGTTGGCAAGATTTAGCACATATCCAACAAAGAGACACTGGAACGGAATTAAACATATATTCCGTTATCTATGAGGAACGAAAGACTTGGGACTTTTATATTCAAAAGATGCTAATCCAAGTATAATTGGTTATGCTGATGCTGGATACTTATCTGATCCACACAAGGCACGTTCTCAAACTGGATATGTATTTACTCGTGAAGGCACTGCAATTTCTTGGCGTTCACAGAAACAAACACTCGTAACAACTTCATCAAACCATGCCGAGATTATTGCACTACATGGAACAAGCCGTGAATGTGTGTGGTTAAAATCAATGACCCAACATATCCAAATCTCATGCGGATTATCATTCGACGAGAAGCCTGTGATACTATATGAAGATAATGCTGCATGTGTTGCTCAAATGAAAGAGGGATACATAAAAAGCGACAGAACTAAACATATTCATCCTAAGTTCTTCGCATTCACCAAAGAGCTAGAGAAGAATAAATGTATTGATGTTCGTCACATTCAATCAAGTGAAAAATCATCAGATCTCTTCACAAAGGCATTTCCTACGTCAATATTCAGAAAACACATATATAATATTGGGATGCGCAATCTACGAAATTTGTGAATAATTGTTCGTGTCAACATGAGGGGGAGTTTACGTGACTGCACTCTTTTTCCCTTACTATGGTTTTTATCCCAATGGGTTTTTTCTAGTAAGGTTTTTAACGAGGCAGTACAAAAACACGTAATGAAGACATCTTCGTATCATGATCATCATCACAAGGGGGAGTGTTGAAAATAATATATTTAAATGTTGAAAAATAATATTTAAAATGTGTGTATTGAATATTTGAATGTTGAAAATAAGAGTTGTAAATATTGAAAATTAATGTGTGATGATGTAGGTAATGATGTATTTTATTTTTGGATTATTTGTAAAGAAATTCTATAAATAGTCTCACCATTTGTGAAGAAACTCACAATTGAGTAGAGAGAAAAATATTATAAAGTATGTAGTTTGGTAAATTTTGAGAGTTTGAGATTTTTATTTTTTACCATAAATTTTTACTTTTCACAGCATGTATAAATTTTTTTTATAATTAATTTGATTTACAGTAAAATAAAAATAACCAAAAATCGACGCCAAATAGATCGGTCTGACACCTTCTCGCTCAATATGATAGATGATAGATAAGATAGGTAGATGGATTAAGGAGCATCATCGGTTGACTGATTGAACCGGTGACTTGGACCGAGTCAATGCTTTGAATCCAATGGACTACAGATATGTACCCAAACAATGGATGATCCAATTATAAGGCATAAATCGAACCGGCCCAGGCTTTGACATTGTTCACATGAACGGAAAAAAAGTATTAAGGCCAAAAATATATAAATAAATAAATAAAAAGGATCAATCAAAGTCAGCAGACTCTCTTTCCTGGAAGTTCTTCCTCACCCACATCCAACTGTAAATTCGACATTCACAGAAGAATACCCCATAGCCATGTCCAACTCAGGTCCACCAGAATCACACAACCACAAACCTACCAATGAAAGCGAGAATGAGACCAAAAAACCCATGCCCGATAAAATCAAGAAACCGACTTTTCTTGCCCAGCGTCCGCCGAAACCCATGTGGGTCCTCCCCCACAGAACCCCTTCTCTTGAGGGTCTCTACACCGTGGGAAAGAGGCTGGGACAGGGCCAGTTTGGGGTCACCTTCCTGTGCACGGAGAAAACCAGCGGCATTCTCTACGCCTGCAAGACTATACCTAAGAAGAAACTGATTTGCGCCGAGGATTACGATGATGTGTGGAGGGAGATTCAGATCATGCACCATTTGTCCGAGAATCCTAATGTTGTGAGGATAAAGGGCACCTTTGAGGATGTGGTGTCTATTCATATAGTGATGGAACTTTGTGCGGGTGGGGAGCTTTTCGATAGGATCATTCGGAAGGGGCATTACAGTGAGAAAGAGGCGGCGAAGTTGATCAAGACTATTGTTGGGGTTGTGGAGGCTTGCCATTCTTTAGGGGTAATGCATAGGGATCTTAAGCCTGAGAATTTCTTGTTTCTTAGCTCTGATGAGGAGGCTGCTCTCAAAACAACTGATTTTGGTCTCTCTGTCTTTTATAAGCCAGGTTTTTTCAAGCCCTTCAACATTTTCTTTCTTGTCAGATTCTTTATTTTCAAGAAATTTGGTTGCCATGTGTGTAGTTGTTGCTCATTTGAGAGAAATTGATCAGATTTGCACCCAGCTCAAATTTTTTCTTTTGTTTTTTAATGAAGTTCAAAGATTGTACATGTATGCTTTATTTCTGTGGGCGTCATGCTTTATCTACTAGTTTTTAATTTTATCTACTTTACATGGAGTTCTGCATTTTGAAAAGTCAGGATAAAGACACAGAAAAACTCAACTTAATTCTTTATTCTTCGTTTGTTAACCTATGTTAGCCTAAATCCGTTCAATTCATTATTTGTTTGTATCGAGACTATGTATTCAAATTAGGCTGTCAATCTATAACTTCGAAATATTGATTCTTCTATTGCATACGGTTGTAATTCTCTCAAACAATGTTATGCTGAATCGTTGGTTGTTTCAAAGTTTCACGATCATCGAAGATATTTTGTTTGTGAGATGTGGTGGGAAGAGAATCCCTTTTGACTACTCTCCCTGTCTCTTGATGCCTTAGACTGCCATCCAGAGGAGGAACTAAGACCAAATAAAAAGGGAACAAAATTCAGTTGTTTGTTACACGGTCCATATTTCTTGAGAAAAAAACACCCATGTTTTTAGTTTCATCTTTCATGACTAAATGATTCCCGAACCTCGTCAATTAATGAATGCCTAGTTAAGAAAAAATTGCGTGCCTGTTTGAAATAACCAAGTTGTTACTCTGTGTAACTTACCTAGTATTCTACTGATAAAGAACTCAAAAGTCCATTACAAAATCTAGGATTTCTTTAGCTTGAGATATGCATGAAAGCTATATGCCTCTGGTACCTTTTTTGTGTGTTTTTTTAACTAAAAGTGGCTTAGCTAACAGGTGAAATGTTCAGTGATGTCGTGGGAAGTCCATATTATGTTGCACCTGAGGTTCTTCTTAAGCATTATGGACCCGAAGCAGATGTATGGAGTGCAGGAGTTATTTTATACATTTTACTCAGTGGTGTTCCGCCTTTCTGGGCAGGTACTTATATCCTTTATTCGATTCTTCTTCCTTTGGATCAAATCTTCTCATGCAATGCCTGAGATAGAAAGTGTAATTGTCGTGCTTCTTTTGACTTCAGAAACCGAAGTGGGAATTTTCCGCCAAATATTACGAGGAAAATTAGATTTCAATTCTGAACCATGGCCTGAGATTTCAGATCTTGCTAAGGATTTGTTAAAAAAAATGCTGGATAGGAATCCTAAGACTCGGTTAACCGCGCATGAAGTTCTGTGTAAGAAATTTTCGTGATTATAATTTGAGTTTTTCTTGGTTTCACTTTGAAGGGGCCGATCTTTCTAATTTTGCTAAAATAAAATGGTTTTGTGGCTTTTCGTTTTTCTGTCAGGTCATCCATGGATTGTCGACGACACGTTACCCCCAGATAAGCCTCTCGATTCTGCAGTTATATCACGCCTCAAGCAGTTTTCTGCAATGAACAAACTAAAGAAGATGGCTTTACGAGTAAGGATTTTCCCAGTCTCTGTGTGTTATTTTCCTTTTTTCCTTTTTATTCGATAATTGCATGGCATCACTCTATATTCGAATGAACTTCCAATTTTTTTCCCAAACAACATTGCAAAACAATATCTCAAAGTATTTCTCTAAGTCTTTTGAGTTGAATAGATTTGAAAGCCCAGCCAAATGCCATCTCAGTGTATATATTTATTGTTGTACCACCATTATACATGTCAACAGGACGATTGTTGTCTCTAAACTATGATAACCTTCAATGGTATGTCCATTGCAGGTCATCGCAGAGAGATTATCTGAAGAAGAAATTGGTGGTCTAAAAGAGTTGTTCAAAATGATAGATACAGACAACAGCGGGACCATAACTTTCGATGAACTCAAAGTGGGTCTACAGCGAGTAGGCTCCAAGCTTATGGAATCTGAAATAAAAGATCTCATGGATGCTGTAAGAGACTCTGTTTTATCATCATGTTTCATTTTTTTCCTATTTTTAATACTCACAAACGTCTGTCTATTGCCTTCTCTATCGACATGGCAGGCAGATATTGATAACAGTGGAACAATAGATTATGGGGAATTTCTTGCAGCTACAGTTCACTTGAACAAGCTAGAAAGAGAGGAGAATCTGATCTCGGCTTTCTCATTCTTTGATAAAGATGGTAGTGGTTACATAACCATTGACGAACTTCAACAAGCCTTCCAAGATTTTGGTCTGGCTGAGACTAACCTTGATGAAATGATTAGAGAGATTGATCAAGATAATGTGAGTTTTCTACAAAAAGATCCCCTTTTTTCCCTAAAGAAATCCGGTACCTATAACATTAAGGAACATTATCGAGTTTGTATTAAAATCATAGATCTATGTAGGTCCTAGAACGAGTAAGATCGCCGTCTAACCAAATAGTGAAACATTTAACCATGTTTTTATCAAGTAGGGCAATAGCTGAGTTGTTGCTTTTCCGATACATACTTAATTGAGTTCGATTGCACAAGGGATTAGAGGTGTGAGTGTTGATTGAAGAAAGAAAACAAATACAAAAATAACTGTATATACCCAGCATATTCACGTGGAACTGCACAAATCAAAATCTTTTACTCAGTTCTTGATCTTATTTCAATAGTTCTGCTTAATATATTGGTGCTTTAGCTAATTACTTATGTACTTGACTCGCCTTTAATCTTGCAGGATGGACAAATAGATTACAGGGAATTCACGGCAATGATGAGAAAAGGAGTTGGAAGTGGTGTTGGGAGTAGAACCGTGAGGAATACTATAAACTTGGGAGAAGCCTTCGGACTAGGAGTTGTTAAAGATCAAAGTGAAGGATGCAGCAGCTGACACCAGGGAGTTGTTAAAGAGCAAAGTGAAGAATACAGCAGCTGGATTCAAATTTATGGACGTTTATGTGAAACTGGGCTCTGAAAAGTTCTTGTAGGTTGTAACCTCAGAAATTGATGCTGATTCATGTTACTTGTCGAACTTTTTTTGCCAATCAGAACTTTCAACCAAAGTCTGTATAGAACCAGAAAAGTAATGCAAATGATAATAAACAGATCATTATATGTTATGCAAGAGTTGAGACCACCCAAGAGAATTGATCACATATTGTTGCTTTTTTGTCTGAAATATATCTAGCGGTTGGTTTATACATGCAAGTGTACCAGGTACAATAATTTCTTCTACAGAAAATATACGTAACGGTTTCAAGCATTCCAGCGTCTAAACGCAAAGAGACGTTTTTCCATTGCTGCCACAAATAATAGAGTTGTTGTACTCATAATCACATCTTGCTGGGAACTACAAGATACTTGGTATGGCGACCCTGAGCAATTAACTTTCCTGTTTTTTTGTTCCTAAGCTCGACGCTCACGACAGCTATAGCCTTCCCGACACGCAGCACCTTTGATTCTATCTCAATCTCCTCCTGCACAAAAGAAAATCACTCCAATTTCTTGATTTTGTAGGTACAACAAAGCAAACATTCCATCCTAGTCATTATTAATCCAAATGCAGAAACTCAACTCTATACATGCAATCTCAGAAAATGTGACACTTGATGATAAGTCAACCTAGCTAGCTACTTCACATTATACAAATAACCACAGCAAAACAGGCCAAGCTGCTAATATCTAAGAGACTGATTTCTGTAATAAAGCTGTTAAAAGAAGGACGGCATACATGACCTGATGACCACACATCTCTAAAGATGAAGCATCCGAATTCTCAAAGTTTTAGGTACAAATACAAAACGACACATCTAATAGCTACATCAGGAAATTTTCTATCGATTCAATTCTATCATACGGGTATGCCTGAAAAGCTTCAACATAATAAATTTTAAAATTTTCGGAGCCTGTCGTATTCTTTTTTTTTCTTTCCTATATCAACCAGATATTGAAAAAATAAAGTTATATGTTAGGTTAGAAACTCAAGACGTGTTTCATCCCAAAAAGCTTGTCTATTGGGCAATATAACCTCATGGATTTATGAGTTATTATTTATTTGTTTTATTATTCGATGTGAGACGTTTGTAATATTGTCGAATGTCAACCTCTTGAGAAACCAACGTCTACCCACTTTAGACGGCTTTCACACAACTTTCAGTATTCAGTGCGTCATGCACCTCAATCCAACCTATAATTATGTCTTTTTTTTTTACATAATTATCGTCACTGATTCGATGATAATTTTTTATAAGTCACCACTTCCGCTACGCCGTTTCTCAACGAGAGCACCAATATTAGGTTATAAACCCAAGAGGTGTTTCAACTCAAAAAGCTTGCCTATTGAGTGATATAATGTCATGAGTTTATAAGTTTTATTATTTGATGTGAAATATTTGTAACATTTAATGTTAGGTTATAAATCTAAGAGGTGTTTCATCTCACAAGGCTTGACTATTGGACGTATAACATTATCGGTTTATAAGCTATTCTTTATTTGTTTTATTGTTCGATGTGGGACATTTGTAACATTACCAACCCCTTGAGAAGCCGACGTCTGCGATGGCTCACTCTAGACGGTTTTCACATACTTTTCCGTCTTTTTTTATATCGTCTCTTCCGCTACGCCGACTCTCAAAGAGAATACCAATATTATGTAATAAACTAAAGAAGTGTTTCATCCCAAAAAGTTTGTCTACTGGGTGATATAACGTCGTAGATTTATAAGTTATTCTTTATTTGTAACAATATCTTCAAGCATTATAACCATTTTCGATAGATGGAGTGGGAACTCTGTTTCAGGCACTTTTTCCTACAAAAATTAAGTCATCTCTACGAGAAATTTCTACCAACCCTTGGGACACTACCTGCCCTTAGGATATTGTCCCAAGGGTGCATCTAAGGAAGAATATTTAATAAAGCATATGGTGTCAAATGAAAAATCAATGGAGCTCACGTGTATTGATAAATGTCGACTCTTAAATGAACCCTTGGAGTAATGTCATACGTGTAGTAGTGACTACAAATTAATGAATTATAGTAACTATATCTTCCCAAATCAACAAACAACTCAGAGGGTTATTTTCTGGCTCATAAAGGCAAACCACTCAAACGAGGAAGGATCTAAACAGAAACTAGGCTGCAATGTTTTCAAAATTTTATAGCAACTATAGCTCAATTCTTGCTCACCAATGAGCTGCATATAGCCCAGAAATCAGAAATTCCACCATTGTCTACAGGGAGAATTCATTAAAGCAACAGATGATAAAAAGAAATGGTCTGATCAGAAGAATAACAAATTCTGAAGCAACAGAGCACAAGTAAAAGAAATAAGGGAATAAACCAATTACACCGACAAAAGCGCCATCCAAGTAGGAAACGTTGATCTCCACAGAAACGCCAGAGGTGGGAGCTCCCATGGTGAAGATAGCAGCCGATCCCACTATATCAACAAGGGCCGCCGTGGCGCCGCCGTGCAACGAGTTGCCAGTGTTCTTGAGCCACAACAAAGAAACAAGTGAATCTTTCCAATAACAAACTTAAAAAACTGAAATCAAATGGCAACAGAGGAGGAAACCCACCAGGAGGCGAGGAGGAACAACGAAGGAACACAGGAGAAGACCGCGTTCGATGCGATCGACTTTGAGGCCTTGCATCACAATTGGCTCGATGAATTTCGTGGGCATCGAATCCACCGTGAACTCATACGGGCCACCTTGCTTCTCCACCAACTTCTTCACCCACTCCGGCTCCATCCTCCCCATTTCTCCACCGTGAACTCCAACGAGAGAAACAATTATTTGTATTTTTTTATTCCCGAGTTAAATTTGTTTTTAAAATCCATTTTCGTCTCTGATTTTGATGTCAAATCTATAACAACAATAAAAAATCAGTTCGAGTTCATCTCATAAAATTTTAAAAAAAAATTATAAAATAATATTTAAATATTCAAATACGATATCATTTTTTTTAAAAAAATAATTGATTAAAATTAAATAAACAAAATATTTTTAGACTATTAGATATATTTAATCCTAAATTTTTTTTAACCAAATCAAGAATTTTAATAATACCATCTCTTATTGGTACATGTGTATTTGAATACACTGAAATACATTAGAAAAAAGTTATTTCTCAAAGAATAAAGTTTGTCCAATTTTATTTTTCTATATTTCTCAAATTACAACATTTCATATATCAATTTGTCATTTTATTATATCAAACTGTTTTTTACTCTTTTAAAAAATATTTATCATAACACAAAAAAATATATAAAATTAATATAAAAATGTTCAGGTGGTTGTGTTTGTATGAAATTATTTGATTTGAATAATTGTATTTGATTCAGATGTTGATTTGAACCATGAGTTTTAAATTACATCAATTTTAGATGAATTTGAAACTATTATAATTATTACAAGCTGATAGTTGGTGAACTTAAAATTGATTTAATCAGAAATGATCTAAATAAATATAACTAAAATACAATATTAAAACGACAAAAATTTGTGTGAGACGGTATCACGGGTCGTATTTGTGATACGAATATCTTATTTGGGTCATCCACGAAAAAGTATTACTTTTTAGGCTAAGATTATTACTTTTTATTGTGAATATCGGTAGGGTTGACCCGTATCATAGATTAAGATCCGTGAGACGGTCTCACATAAAACACACAAAACCGTGAATTTAAAGTGAATCAACCAAAACAAATCTTTAAACAACTCATAAATTTCATATGGAAACGCAAAAAACCGTGAATTCACCTAATTCAGCAATGTAATGAAATATTATAAAGTCCAACGATCGGAAATTGTTAAAAATTGTTTTCCCGTAAAATTATTTCCGTAAATTTATTGTTTTTTCCAAATTAAAAATACATCCTGCTCACAGGAATAGTAAATATGTGACTTAAATGTCAATCTATTCTCCAGTTCTTAAACTTTAAAGAATTAAATTAAAAGCTCAACTTCCCCCAATCACATCATATCATTTTTTAAAAATATAAATAATGATATTTTTTCTTATTTTTATTAAATTCTATAAATTTTACTTACAACATTTGAGCAATTTATTTATTGTAAGATAATTTATCGCATGTGTTATTTATCTATTATGTTATATTAGAATGTATTTACAACACTAGATCCTTTTTTTCATATGAAAAAATCATAATTATTTTTATCTTTATTAAAATCCCCAGATAGTTTTATATCATCAATAATTCTAAATAAATTCCATAAAGAACAATAGTTTATTTAATTATTGTACTTGAAGTTCCTATATTTCCCTTTGACTAATGGAGTTTCGTAGAAAATGAATGAGAATGACATGAAAATCTGTCCACCTTGCTGGAAGTATTTAGGAGGAATGCCTTCCCTTTGCTTAATTCAATTAAAAAAAAAACCCGAGGAAAGAAAAAACCGAAAGACATGAGAGTTTTCATTGTAAACCGAAATAAACTATTTTTAATCCGGTTCAATTAATTTAATTAAAACAAAAAAGCTTAATCGATTTGAAATATAAGAGCTGATAACATAAATTATATTTTTTAAAAATCATTAAAAAAAAACCATCACTAGCAGACAGCAATTGATTTGAAATATTTCTAAAATGTGATGATTTTGGACGGCAAAAGCAGCAGTGATTTACCAAACTCAAGGCAAGAAAGCATGTAGTTGTAAACAAAGTCTACTTGTTCATTGAAAATGGAAACGGGTTGAGAATAGAAACTGTAGCATTATCTAAAGTTCGATGATAATGATGGGCATATCACACAGAGAAATTGTTGTGATGTCCTCTCCGATGGATATTAGGCAATTGTTTTGTTGATTAATTTGGAAGGTGTGTGTGTTTCTCCATCAACCTGTTAAACTCATCGTCAAATTCCTTCTCAAGAGCCATAATTTCCTCCCGGTGCTTGCGCATCAAATCAGCCCGTCGCTCTCCATGCACCTCCATCAACTTTCCCCTCTCCCTCTCGAACTCCTCCATTTCTTTATCCTGCGACTTGATGAATTTCACAACTTCCTCCCGCCTGAAATTAAATTACAAACAAGTTATGAAATACAATCAGACTATCATCTGATGAAACTCTAGGGAACAAGTGTCAAACTTTTAGAGATGAGGCATGTCACCTGTGTTGACGTTCCTCGGCTGAATACACATTTTCCTCGGAGCTAGCCACTTTCTCACGTTGATCTTGCATAATTCTTTCAAAGTTCTCCTCCTTTTCATTTCTGTCGTCATAAAACTTTTGCATTTGCTCTCTGAAAAACGACTCTTGGAAATCCATCTAATGTTCAAGATCAAGAAAAAACAATGTGGTTGATATCATCAGTAGGAGAAAAAAGGACAGCTGAGCTGATAAAGAAAATAATCTTAAAGGAATTCAGATTAAGATAAAGCTACTTGCAGGAGGAAAATTGTAATTAAAAGAGCAAGTTCAATTAAAACGACATCAAAAAAAGCTGTCAAAAGAGAGATGTTCAGTCACTCGCGAAAGAGATGAAAGGACAACTCATTTGACAGGTATCAAAAGTCACATAAGAATTGAACATAACTTATTAAAGTACAGAAAATTGGCTTCGAATGAAACCCCTTCATTTTTTTAAAAAGTCTCATATACGTGTAATCACTTCCTCACCCCCCTCAACTTATCAAGTCACCAGTTAAAAGGTTAGCAAATTGTTTTCCATGTGATATCATTTCACATAAAAGAACAGCATGTGTTATTTTTACAACAGCACACAACAAACAAAAGAATCTGCCACATATTTTTGTACAGAGCTCCTACACCACCTGACTCTGATCAGAAACATCAGATAGAAGGATGGAAATAACCGCAGAACAATGAACTAACATTCAGCAATAAAATATCTACCTAAATATAAGATAAGGTAAATGATGGCAGAGTTAACACCTAAAGATATACAGCTACTGGCCATTTGATTTTAAAAAGATCGAGGTTCAAGACAAACTAATACAATTACATATACATACTCCTTAATATGATTAAAAGATTTCTCCAACCCACAAGAAAATTCACGAGTCAATTCCAGATTCACTGGTTTCAAAGACAGTGAACCAAGAAACTGACGTAGGCTAAGTATCCATGAAAAGAGCAATCAAGTTTATCAAACACCATCATACTTCAATACATCACTTTGCTCCGAGACATGCATGCATTTTTAGCCATACCTCTTCTTTATTTTGTTCATGATGAGTTTTGGTCCTCAATTTTACAACACGGTTCTCTTCCATCGTCTGCCGCAACTTCTCAGATAGCATGCTATTGGATTCTACAAGAGCCTTCTTACTCACCTGTTCCTTGACAACTTTGTTTTTTAACCAAATGAGCTGTTGATTATCCTCACTCATTTGCCTCATTTGATCCACCACCATTTCTTGATAAGATCTCATCTCATACTTTAACCTAGATTTGCCTGAGTATTTATGCAGCACTATATAAACTAACAATACAAGTGGCAACATGGAGTTCCTTCGCAGCCACAAAGAGATAAAATCGATGATGCCAAATAAATAATCAACATATATCAGAAAAAGTGTGTGTGTTCATTTATGTACATGTTAAGTGTGTATGGAGAAAGAGAGTGCACCTCGTGCGTGTTGGTTGAAATTGTCCATATCTTGCTCCATTGCAACATATCCATAAAGTTGGCGCTTGCCTCCTGGATAGAACGGCACTCTGTTCTTCTCCCAAGCTAGTCTATCTTTATGATTGTCTTCAAAATGTTTGGCTAGCCGTTCAGCCTCCGAATATCCAACTGCTGATGTCTCAAAAATCAGAAGACTCATTCCTCGATGCCCCTGTGGTCCATATGAATGACGGGCCTTCAATGCAGAGTATGAGCTGAAATATTCGAGAAGCTCTTGATTTCCCATCCCAATCCACTGCAGAACGCAGTTCAGAAATAAACAAGATTTAGCATTAAATAAACCTATAAAGCTGTATGCATTAAAAACTGAGTAGGCTTTAAAAAAATGTCATAAACCTTGTCATTTGCATCTTTTTCTAATCTAGTGTTCATGATGATAACCATAGGTGGCCAAACAATTACTTTGTCTGCTCTTTCTCCAAGACCCTTCCATTTCCCAAATGCTTCACCAGCTGGCACTGCTGATGTTCCCCTCCTTTGAAGTTCCTCCTCCAAAAGTTCAGCAAGCTCCCTATGGAGCTTCACCCTTTTGGATCTCTTGGTGCTAGCATGTGTAATAAGGGGCTGTAAACCCTGATACCAATCAATTGCTCCAGGACCTCCATGGCAAGCTGGGCAATGCCATTGTCTTTCTGGCTCACTGATCTGCTCAACACTCAATCCATCCAGGCACTTGAACAATTCTCTAAACCACCTGTTCTTCTTCCTAGTCTCGTGGCTTTTTTGGCTCCCATCTGAGTCAAATTCATCATCCAGAAGTTCATCGTCTGTGTCATCCAACTCTCCATCGCTGTCACCACTGTCATCAACTTCATTAGCCTTAGATACCTGGTCATCAGCTGAGTAAGTTGATTGAACATGCTGCTTCAGGCGCAAGCTATCTTCTGGAGACTGAGAGGCTATGTCAGACCATCTCCATCCATTCTTCAAAGGAGCAGAAATTACCATGTCAGGATTTTGGTAAGCTGATTGGGGCTTAGCATAACCTCTGCCAGCTGGTTTTCTTGAATCAGAAGACTGTGTGGGCCAGCCTGAACCCCTTCGTGATCCACCATGATTTATAACTCCCTGTTTTTGCATAGTATCTTGAGGACTCAATGTCTCAGAATGGGAATAATGAGGACCCAATTGTCTTGAAGCATTGCCCCCACCCTTGTTTTTGGATTTCTTTCCACGCACTTCCCATCCATCATCTTGTGCAGAATCCAGACCCATATTCGAGATTCCACTGGTTAATTGATCAAAACCAGGACCAGAAACATTCAAGGCACCTTTTCCCTTAAATGATGAATCAAAGGTACCATCTCTGGAAGGATTCCCACCTACTTTTCGGGAGTTCATGTCTGGGATATCACAATGAGAATAAGTGCGGGAAGAAAGGGTTATCGCTCACAACTGTGGGTATAAACGTCAGAGGATTATTACTGTAATAACTTATCATGGCTATAATAGATCATCATTTAGCATCCAGCCATTTTAAGATCCACAATATAATCAACGATATACTTGTGTGCACAACAAAATTTGTGAAAAAATGTAGAAACATACAAGTAAACGAGAATATAGTGCTGAGTGCAGATAAAATTAAATGACATGTTTTAAGTCATGGAGCCACAATTAGGTCCTCTTCACCTACAGTTACCCTGAGAAAGTAAGTAGAATAATCACAAGTTCATGGTACTTTTTCTGTACTAAATTGAATAATGTCACCGTAAAGTTCACGATGCAGCAGTAGCATCCATGAAAAAAGACTGAAAAAATACCAAAAAATTTGACAAAAATTTCAATCTTTATCGCATATGCACTAAGTTAGGTAAACTTTATTGGGAAACATCAGAATTGATAAATGCAAAAATATTTAAATATATCAAACATGGTTTCTCATCATACAAAAAAAAATTATTGGTCAATAAATCAGATAAAAACATGAATTAAGCAAATTAAGTCCATCCTTTCCCTATAAAAAATTCCAGCTGCCCTGTATAAAAGGTAAAATACTAAGTGGCCGCTGTGGTAGATGTGATAGTTGTCCACAGAAAAGATGATGCTATGAATTCATTCAAAAAATGATAAAGAACGTGCCATATACAGCTTTACCTGTTTCTCAGAGACTATGAATGAGAAATGCAAATTGGATCACCGTAGAAATCTCAGAATTCTCGCAACAAAAACAACTGAAATCAGGCAAATTTCAAGCACAATTATTCTAGGAGTTAAAGAAAACTATCAAAAGATATAATCACTTGCAAATGTTTAAAACTTTTTGTTTGACTCAGTACAATGCAAGTCTACATTTCTGTGTGCACATATACACACAAAATACACAGTTTGATTTGCACGTCCATTGAGATCTACAAATGCACGAACAAAATAAAACAATAAACAGCAACTATCAGCCACCACCTATTAACTAAACAAATTGCACTCTCTTGAAATTAAGTCATGCTCGCACATGTCAGATGCATGCCAAACCAGTTTATTTTAGATAAAATTGCAGAATTTTTGGGAAAAGATCGACTGAGAATAATTTAATGCATAACTTTTCCTTTTATAATTTAGGAAAATTTTCTTAAAACCCCATTCCAAAAGTTTTTCATATCTAAAAATCCCATATTTTTTTGGCCTTACAACCATTCAATGATTTACGCCAAAAATCTCAATTTTAACTTATATTTGAACCAACTAGTAGTAATATTTACATTCAAATACATTATCTCTTTCTAAGTTTTCAATCAGCAAATTAACTAAAGATTATTCTTATCACTGAATTTATTAATGATATATTTCATTTAATTTAATTACCTTTTAAAATAATTATCTGGGATATTTGGAAAAAAAATCACGAAATTTGGCAATTGTAGTATAAAAATAGTAAAACAGTTTTTTGAGATTAAATATGCCTAGGAATTTTAGAAATGAAACCATTTTCCATTTTTTTTATGTACTCAAGTACAGGAATTTAGTTTTACCAATATAAAAAATGGTTTGAAACATTCGATTTTATTTCAAGTAAAATTTAAACCTATTTCATCAATTTTATTATATTTTCTAGAGGTGGACAAATTAAAATCTACAACATAACCAAAAGAACAAAATAAAATACACTAACATATCTGAACATTTTAAGGATTTTTTTTCCAGAGTTGAGGGGTTAATGCCTCATCAAACGGTGGCTTTTTCCATGGACACAAACATCGCCGTGATCATCGGAACTCGGAAGGGTATCCAAAAATTTATCTAACAAAATAAAAATCAAAGGAAATCGACATTTCTAGGAGCCTACCAGCCGATAAATTATTTTACTCTATACATACAAAAACGTCGAATATAAGTTAAAATAATCAATCATGCTGTTCATCACTGACTTTACACAAACAAGCACGAAGCAGAAGACAGCAAATAGCACAAGAAACAACATTCTAGAGCCAATGCACGCAAAAAACTTGCAAAAAAAATTCCCGATTCAAACGAAAACACACCATAAAAAGCACAAATACGTCATCATCGAACAAAACAATAGATTGAAAGCATTAAGATTTTACGGCCGAAAAAATATAAAATCGATGTACGCGCGAGACGGAAAATGAGTGCGAGAATCAGGCAGGAGGAAGACGGAGCACCTCACGGCGGCGATGGCTCAGCAGCGGGCCACGGAGATCGGAGACGGAGTGAAGGAAGCGATATGATAAGTGTACTATGAGACGCTGTTATATAACGTGAAGTGGATCGCAAATCGGATTTCAATTCGCTTAATAAAACTGTAAAAAGCAAATGCTGATTGGTAAGTCAGTAGGGTTTTGGTAATTTGAATTACGGATTTATTTTTAAAAAAAAATAAAGAAAAATATCAAGTTATGGTTGTGTTTGGGAATTGTCGTAATTATTGTCATAATTCTTAAATCTCCTACCTATTATTTTATTTTAATAAGGATTTTGTATTAAAATAGTGCATTTTTGTCATCAAATGTGTTGACTTGACCAATCATACATAGTCTTCAATTATTTTATTTGAACATTTTGTATTAAAATAGAGCAAATTTTTTTATAAAATCCGAAAAAACAACTAATATTTACATCGTCAGATTCACATGTTTTTAAGATATTTCTTATTACTCTATTTACGACGGTCTTTTATTACGTCGACCTACGTAGACATTTGAAAATATCATTTTCTTAAAAAACATATTTTATCAAGGTTAAATTTTTATATAAGTATTGAAAAATTTTAAAAACAAATTTAATTTTTTTTATTTTTAGTAAGTTTTTTTGTAAAAAAAATATTTAATTTTATTTTTTATTCCAAGATACAGATTTTGAGTAAACAATTATCACATGGTTGATGTGATTCTACTGGAAAACTATTTTGTCTTTATTATTCAGAAATTTAATAATTTAGTATATATTATTATTATGATTGAATTTTATTTAATTTTGACAGATAATAATAGCTTTTGAAATCATAACCAAACAAGGCATTGTTCAGTTTCATATTTTGATAATAAATGACAAAAATCTAGCTTTTTCTTTTTTTTATTTTATTTTATTTTATTGTTGAACCAAATTTGTTTATATAATGACAATAAATAGGGTTGTCCCCATAATCTGGTGTTCAGATTATTATTCATTAAATGATCCTGCACAAAATTAATGTAAAATTCCACATCCCGTATTGATATTATTTTAATTTGTATGCACCAAAAGAGTGATTTTCATTTAATATCTTTTACTATTTTATTAAATCTTACTAATATATACAAACTGTTTTTAGTGTCAAAATGATTATCCACCCGATTTTTCTTTTTATACCCCTAAAATATCTCTCCACACCTTATATTTCTCAACAAATCATCTCACTCACAATTCTCAACTTCCTCATCACTGCTTACGGTTTCCGGCATTTTCAAAACTCACTCAAAGCAACAAACTAAATAAACACATAATCTAAAATTAACACACCCAAATATGAAACGGAAATTAATCAAATAAAATTTAAAGGTATTTTTTTCTATTTATTTTTTAATTTATATATTAAAATTACAGTGTAGTCACTCACTATTTCTTATAATTATATTTTGATCTTTATTTAAATATAAATCAAATGAATTATAAAAAATATTGTACAAGCTTGCAACATATGCATCGATACACTAGTATATGTAATGAAAACAAATGGACCATGCATAATTTTATATTACTATGTTTTCAGCATTCCTTTGAACTTTTTTTATTTTATTTCTTTGAGTCAAAATTAAAATATACTGAATAATTTTAAGATATATTTGAAATTATTATTTTACATAAGTGATTTTAGCTCAATTTGATATATTTGAATGCATTTATATTTCGATGAATTTATTTGGATATAAAAGATTAATTCGATGAACTATTACTAATTCATCTTCAATAACTCAATGCGAACATAAATTCAGATTAACGTATTGATGTACGCGTTGTATATTTGTACAATATTTTTTTATAATTTATTTTTTTATAATTTATTTGATTTATATTTAAATAAAAATCAAAATACAAGAGATTACACGACAATTTTTATATATAAATTAAAAAATAAATAAATAACAAAGAAAAAAAAGACTTAATTAAGAATTTAACATAATTATATATTTTAAAATATTAGAATTAGAATTAGGTTTGAATAGAAATATTGAACGTATATTCAACGTGGAGCCGAAGCTTTCCGCGCGCGGGAGAATTGCGACACCCAATTCCCCGAAATCCAGCAAGGGGACACTCTGTAATCGCATTTGGACCACTCCAACAGATTTCAAGAATCAAGGAATGGTGAGCACTCGCATCAGAGGGAAAAGTGACGCCAACCCACTCACGGAAGAAGATGGAGGTGGAAAAGGAGGGGAATACGAGGAGTCTCGAGCCCAAAGAATCAAGGAGAACACCGAGAGAATGAAGAGCCTCGGTATTTTCGAGCTCTCCAAGAACCTCAAGCCGTCCAAGACGCCTCCTCTGCGCGCGATCAAGGCCCCACGGCCTTTGTCTACTGACCCTCCCAGGCGCTCGTCGCGGTAAAGTGAAGAACCATCGATTTTTATTGTTGTCATTGCTCGAAAATCCTAGTTCTTGATGTGTGTTTGTGAATGGATGCGTGCGTTTAGGTTGAAAGATATGCCTCGAGTGATGTACAAAGACGAGAGACACCCGAAGAAGGAGAAGCTTGTAGTTGAGAGAGTGGAAATTTGTATACCAGAAGGCGAAAACCCTGAAGTTTACACAGAGGAGGACGAGAAGCTGTTGGGGGATTCTGTGGCCGAGTGGACTCTCTATGTTGATGGGTACGATGAAGACGGGCAGCGCATATATGATCATGTTGAGGGAAAGAGTTGCCATCAGTGCAGGTATCACGGTTTTGGGTTTGATTTGCTTGCTTGTTCTTGTCGAAGATAGATTGTAGCCATGAGAATTTCAGATGGTTTTTGGGAAATATGGAGCAAACTAAAATTCCGTACTTATCTCGTTTATATGATGTTTTTTTTCTCGTTTATATGATGTTTTCTGTTCATAGAGGGTATATTTTTTAATGATTGATATACATATAACACGTTTGAGGAGCCTTGAAATGTTTGCATAATAAGCTTGGCGCAACTCCTTTACGAACCTCTGGACCTTGCTTTACTTCTTCAATGGCGCTTTAGATAAATGACCTTCCGTATTCATGTTTTTGTGTTGCTTTCGTATATGATATTCCTACTGTCATTGACTCTTCCCTAGCTTCGGCACTTTTGTTGGATTCGACTCCTACGCATTCGGCATGTGAAGGGAAGAGTTTTCTTTAGGAAAAATTAACTTTTTGAGCATGTGAATGTTTAGCGTTTGGTTTAAATCATTATCTCTGTTTAACTTACTTATCTCTGGCTTTAATCTGTGCCTGTACCCACCACCTTGAAATTGCTACTCTTTTTCTATCTGCCTTAAGGGTTGCTTGATTAGTTGGTACCGATTCGGATCAACATAAGACGTCGAATTTTGCACTTTTAATTTTATTTTGTTTGCCGAATAACGTCCTCAATTTTTCGATGGGGTTGTTTTTCCCATTATTTTTCTGCAACTCCTCTCGGCCCGTCCCTTCTTCCCTGTGTCCATTGTATTGGGTACATATGAGATTGATTGAGCTTTTGCAGGCAAAAAACTCTGGGACACCACACTGAATGTAGCAAGTGCAAGATGGTCACCGGACAGTTCTGTGGAGATTGTCTTTACACGAGGTACTGTGTAAACAATACCAGCATTGCTTGTCTTTTATTCTTGCTATTCGGTTGACTTTTCTTTTTGAATCTCCAAGTGTTGAATTTTGATTGCCTTACACATAATTTAGTCAAAGAGCATTAGAAAGAAGTTGTCAGAAAGAAATTTGATTTTCCTCCCTTTGTGCTTTAGTTCATGCACTAACAAGTTTCTCTTATGCATTGAACATCGAAGACTCTGGTTTTGTGTCTGTTTTTTCTCGTCCCTAAGCTGAAATAGAAAAAAAGATCGCATAAACGGGAATTTTACACTCATTTAGTGGGAAGCTAAATTTGATACAAACTAAATGAAGCCAGCTACCATCTGCTTGGAATGTTGACTTGGATTGTACGTAAAAATTTGCAGGTATGGGGAGCATGTACTTGAAGTGAATGCAAACTCAAATTGGATATGTCCGGTCTGTCGTGGGATATGCAATTGTAGTCGCTGCAGAAGAGATAAAGGATGGGCTCCTACTAATTCAATTTACAGGAAGGTATATTCATCAAGTTTTTCTTCACCTTTATGTGCTGATAGCTCTCAAATCTAACTATATTAAAAAATGGTATTTGATCATCTCTGCTACCTGACTTAGAAAGAGGTAAGGATACAGGTTGTTGGATTGTTGGTGTTTCTTGGCTAACCAAGATATGATTTTCCGAGTTCAGGTGACGAATCTTGGTTACAAATCAGTGGCACATTATCTCATCCACAATCGTCGTGGGCCTGCAAGTGTTGAAGTTCCTTCGTTAAGTGAAAATCAAGTTTTTTCGGATGGAAACGAAGAAACCTCATCCGGTGAAGATGATATCGAACTGGATGGTTCTAATATGTCCTAGCAGATATCGAGGAGTCGATCATATGGTTTGAACTTTGAAGACAGGGCTGGTGAAAATAATGTTGTCATTAACGAACTATGATAAAAATTGTCTAATTTCTGTCATCCAAATTGCTTTTGATCCATGTGTAGGTAGAGAGTTAGAGGCCTGATGAACATGCATGGTCTACTTTTGAGTTTTGAATGATCAAGAACCCTACTGATCAGGCAAATGCAAATGCTCATTTTGTATCAAATTCTAACTATGTTACCATGCCACATCAGGAGTATATTTTCCGATGGAACATAGCGTTCACCGATATGAAACATGGGGTGAGCAGCCTAGCACGTGGAATGGTAAAATTATCTTATTAAACGTATGGTTTAGGGAAAATTGTTTTCCCGTTTCTATATTTGAAGTTTTGCCATTTTTGTTCATTCTGTTGTAAGAATTGAGTTATAATCTTATATCTTTGAATTTATGACAATTTTGATGCTTTGTTTTGTAATTTTAGTTTTTGTCTACATTAAATTTTTTTTATTGGACAAGTCAATGTCATGTAAAAATTTATTAAAATTGAGAAAAAAAAACAACAAACTAAAACTGGATAACAGATCGAATATCAAAATATATAAAAAAAAAAAAACAAAACAAAACAAAACAAACTAACATAAAAAACAAAAGTTGCAATTTTTCATATGGTATATGTAGAAAATTTGATTTTTATAACCAAACTATTCATTTTATGTAAATTAAATTAGCCACTAATTTTATTTCTTGATTAACAGAAAATAAATATTCATAATACTTTGTAATATATAATTAGTTTAATTATCTCAAACGTTATACCATTATCCCCTTAAGTTTTCTCAGACGTCAGAATATCAATAAATAAAATTTTGATTTAACAAGTCACTAAATAGGAACAAAATCCAAAGCCATTGTCCAGCCTACATGTATTTTATTTTTGAACTTTGATCAACTATTTATTTAAAAAAATGACATTCTCAAATAACCAAAGTTATTTTAAAAATTTCCTCTCTAAAAATGAATACAAATTATTGCTCAATTTATTTAACTTAATTTAATTAATTAGTTGACTATGGAATTATAAATTTAATCCTGATTAAATTCACAATCAAATAAAATAGTTGGATGGGGAAACTACTGGAAATATTCAGAAACTAGATACGATCTGTACAAGAACTGTGTTTTGCCCAAATATCGATTAATTAAACTCTTATAATTTAATCAATTTCAATTATGATTAACACTTGATAACATGGTGTCATTAACTCTAGATACAAACTAACATTGTCTGCATTAATTTCAGTCAAATAAATGCCCAGATAATATCAGTGATTTTAAAATTTAAATTAAATATTCAATCTAGTTATAAAACTAATTTAGATTTTTTTAAAAAAATATAAATAGAAAAAAAAAACAAATATATCCCTCTCATTCAATATTTAATAATATTTATTTATGATAATATAATATAATATTACTACACGGAAAGGAACTTATGAGTGAGGTGTCCCTTTAGCCGTACGACGTAAGATATAATATAGTATCCAAAAAAAATGGAAGATGAAATGACTATAGAACCCTTAGTTGGACATCTGGCATTTCCATTTGAAAGTTTCGATTGGGGGCGTACATGAAAATTTGGATGCAATTTCTCTCATTCCTTTCGAAATATTCAAATCCCAGAAGGCCATTTTCGCCAAATCACACCAAATAATTTTCCCCTATATAATACTCAATAATTTCTATTTAGAATCGGCTAGATTAATTTTAGAAGTCTACTTATATACTTCCCTACAAAATATTTACATTACATCAAATATGTCGGTATACGACGTCGTCATTAAAAGTTTTGGTTGAACCGGTTCGACCGATAAAAGATATCGAGTTGACGAACTTTCATGAAAAAGAAAAGCGTCTCGATTTGTTGTACTTCGACGAACCGGCATATTTTACTATTTTTTTAAAAAAAACCACAGAAAGTCTGCATATAATATTTTTGTATATTTTTATTTCTATTATTATTAAACCGAACTTTAATTATCACGAGACCCGAGGAAAAAAGCAAAATAATATACAAAAGGACAGAAAAGCCCTGAAGCTTCTCGTCTTCCCTCCCAAACACCCTCGATTCCACCTACCCCTCTCCCCTCTCCCCTCCATATTTTTCTGTACTTTTTTTTTCCTCCAATTCTTGATTTTAATCTCACGCTCTTCAAATTCGGCCGTCCGATAGGAGACAGACCCCAGATCCGAGACTTTGATTCGAGGAAAAGTGAGTCACGCGCCGAGATCTGACCGGAGAAATCATGGTGGTGAACGGGAGGCCGATGAAGAGGGCGGTTAAGAGGAGGGTAACGGCTGACCTCAGCGATTTTCTAACCTTCCCAACCGCAGCCGAGAGAGCCTCGCTGGCGTACGGCGCTCCCTTCAGGACCGCGGTCAGGGAGTTCCTGACCAAGAACGCGCTCCTACCGCCCCCTTCATCTCTCTTCCCCCACCTGCTGACGTGGCAGGTCCTCTTCCGCGTGGGAGACATCGTCGCCGACGACTGCGGGCCGGCGGTCGTCCGCCTCGATGTCGTGGAGGAGGACGTCGCCAGATCCAGATCCGTTTACTGTGACCAGTGCCGTGTTGTGGGTGAGTCTCCACGCGGATTCGAAATTTCTCGATTTCTTAGTAATAGTGACTTTAATAATTGTTTGTATAATTTCTAGAAAATGCGAACAAAAAATGCATAATAGTTTGTATAATTTCCAAAATAACGAGACAAAAAATAATAAATTAATAATATATTTTTATGAAAACAATAATAATATTTTGTTATAAATAATTTTCGTTATTTATGAAATGCATGATGAAGTAGAAGGTTAAGAAATCGCCTTTCTGGGGCCCAATGCTGTCCTCGTATATATGTGGATTGGCCTTTTTGCCCTCTCAAATAGTCGCTTGTGACCTGTCCAATCTTTGACTACTAGTTTTCATTATGACAATGACTAAATTAGTAAAAATATAATGTATATTATTATTATATAATAATAAAAATGGTATATTTGTTTTTGGTTTTTTGCAGGATGGAGCAGTAACCCAGTTAGCGCAAAGCGATACCATTTTATAATAAAAGCAGATGGGAATTCAATCGCTGGCTATAATAAGACGTGTGCCGGTTGCGGGGATGCTCTTCTTATGACAGATTCAAGGTTACAACTCCGCCATTTGGATGTTGTGGACCATTCTTGGAAACATAGTTGTTGTCGTGAAAACTGCTTTATTATAATTAATTTGGATGGGTTTTTGGAGTTTCTTTTCTACTAGTGTGAACCCTTTGTGGAGTTGGTTTGATTTGGTTTATGATCTTGATTAGTCCCATGTTGTGTATATTGTAGGTTTTTTTAGATAAAATGATTTGGTTCCGTTCATTGGATGATGTTTCTTGCCATCATGGTGTTTGTTTATTGTGGTCATTCGGGATACTGATTTAGTCTTGAGTTGTTATTCCTTCAGGTGTAAGTCGTGCAACCATGTGATGACTACTGAAGATGTCGAAGACTGGATGTATCACCAGTTGGAGAATACCTCGCATCTGTTACATGGTGTCATTCATGTTAACGGCTATGGGCATCTACTTAGGGTCAATGGTAGAGAAGGTGGCTCCAGGGTTCTTTCGGGTCATCATATAATGAATTTTTGGGATCGGATTTGCCGGATGTTGGGCGTAAGGTTTGGATACCCTCTTTTCGCCATTCTTTACTATGACAGCATTTTGATCGCTTCAAATGCAATTTTTATTCTAGTTGAGAGATTATTTGTTTATTAAAATCTGTCTTGATGCGGCATTTGTAACTTGGTTTCCCTCATGTATGGTCAAGCAGAAAAGTGAGTGTGATGGATGTGTCAAAGAAGCATGGGTTGGACTTCCGGCTGCTTCATGCTGTAGTCAAAGGCCATCCATGGTACGGAGATTGGGGCTATCAGTTCGGTGCTGGTAGCTTTTCGCTGACTATGGATGACTATAAACTGGCTGTCGACCACCTTTCATTTTTGCCTCTATCCTTGTTTCAATCTCAAGGACGTAAACCTCGAACACGGCTGCAGGATTTGATTGCATTTTATCAGTCCATTTCAGAGCGGGAGCTTGTAAATATTAGAGATCTCTTCTGTTTTTTTATTAGCTTGATCCATGATGGCAATAATACTTTTCATGAGGCTGATGATTTTCCTTGCAAGAAGCCCAAAACTATAGACTCTAGAACTTTGTGTTCATGGACTATTGTTGACATTAGGCGAGTAGAAGAAACCATGTTCAAAGTGTTGCGTGCTGTTAGTGCATCGACTTGGGTGAGTTGGCGTGCTCTTAGAGGTGCTGTTTGCAAAGTGGGCAGTCCAGAGCTTTTGGATTACTGTCTTAAAGCGCTCAAGGGAAAAGAGGCCGCTCCGGGCATGGTTGTCAATGCCCGGAACATCGATAGTTCTGGCATCATGGAATACAGGTTAGCATTCTTCAGTTTCAGTTTTTTCCTGTTATTAAAGGTATTGTTTTTGTGGGTGTATATATGGGTTGGGCAAATGAGGATCAACTCACCCTCTTCATTTGATTCAGGCTCGAGCCAAGAACCCCACTCATTCTTGACGACAACACGTCAATGGATGGCTACCGAATCGCTAACCAACCTTCAAAGGAATGTCTTTTGCGGGAGCTCAAATTTTTTTACGAGTGTATGCTTCACCCTGAAACAATGGTGACTCATGTGCCTACAGCTCGAAGAAGCCTTGCATGTGCATCAGCTACAAAGATTCTCGACTGCAAGCAGTTTGTGAAAGATTATATACCAGAGGGTGTTCTATCTGTTCATAAACCAAATACCATCATGATTTTCTGCCAGGTGGACCTCATTGAAGAAACCGAGGAACAGAACCCCAATCCGCCACCCGAATTACTACTACTCTCTTCTGATGCCACCATTGCCGACCTCAAGCTTGAAGCAACGAAAGCCTTCCAAGACGTATATTTGATGTTCAGAAGGTTCCAGGCTGATGAACTTGTGGGATATAGTGGGGTTGATGAATCCACCCAAATCAAGCTATTGCTAGGATCTACTCAGTTTGTCCGGATTCGGGGACATTTCCAAGGCAAAAGTGTATTGAATAGGTATAGGACAGAAAAGGGAGTTGAAAGATGGACGGTGGACTGCTTTTGTGGTGCTAAAGATGACGATGGGGAGAGAATGCTAGCTTGTGATGTCTGTGGAGTGTGGAAGCACACCAGATGTTCGGGGATTCCAGACTCAGATGCCGTTCCCGCCAAGTTCTATTGTCACAGATGCAGACTTTCAGCACGAACTTACAAAACAAACGGATGTCATGGGCCAATTCAAGGGGGTGGCGGATGATATGCTGCTTTCAGGACAGTTTGGGATATAAGCTTTAACAGACGCTGGATTTCTGTGACTTGTAAATGCATGTTTTTTTTATTCCTTCACTCTTGGTCTGGTGAAATTTTGTACATACAGAAAGGACAGGGCCTTGAGCAAGAGGACACTCGCTGAATGTTGGCTTTTCCCCGTGAAATTATTCCCCCCGTCATTATATTGTATACTATTGTATCGTTTGCACTAAAACTAAGCATGAAACAAATACAACAATACCGAGGCGATATCATCATCGTTGATAACAAAAAACGATAGGCATTTAACTTGCAGGCACAACCCTAGAATAACGCCACGACACACGCATATAAACTTAACATCGTCAAGAAACCAAGATGGTTTATGGTGGTGGTGATAAATTTGAAACACTGACTCAAAACTTACCCCAGGAAAGCAGTCCATCTCGAAGGCTACGTGACTGACTATGCGCTTAAATTACATCTCCGATAGCTACATATGAAGTACTCCTCATGATCCTCAGAAATTCCTCGGCATTAACTTCACCGTCACCTGTGCATTTCACATGAAATAAACCAATATACCTTCAACAAGAAATTAAAAGCTGAAATTATAAGTACGGAGCCGGCATCTTATACATCAACTGCAAAGTAATTTTTATAAACCACACAACGAAAACTTATACATGAAGTTTCGAGCAAGAGCAGAGACGTAGTATTTATTGAGGAAAACACAAGTTATTCTTTCTTTTTTCGGAGGATTGTTCAGAAAATTATCACACACACAAGTTAATACATGTGCGTGTGAGAGGGAGGGAAATAGAGATAAAGCAGGAGATAGAGAGATGAATCTACAAAAAGTAATAAAAATAAACAGCAATGGACTCATCCAAGAAGAATATACCTACCACCTAAAATTAGAAGAAACCAAAAAATAACCTTTACAATTACCCCACATCCTAGGGACTACAGTGCATGAATCAGCTGAACTAGATGTTTAACTTTGAAGCTGGACTTCGTAAACTGTGGAAAGCAACGAATCCAGGAGAGTGTCCATGTATTGATTCATATGTGATTGATGCATGAATAATGGGGAAAAAAAAAAGAGGCGAGACTCTACATGGGCAAAGAACTGAGATACCAAAATATTTCAAATTCAATTCTGCAATGCAGGTGGAAATAAACCAAACTTACGGTCTCTATCTGCTTCATCAACCTTGTTTTGAATCTCGTTCTCCTTGAAATTTACATTCAATTCCTTCCCTATGCACTGAATATCTGCAAAATAAATCTTCCCCTGCATTCAGATAATGAATAATTATTTATCAATTGGAAGAAGTATCACAAGTGTTAAAAACCCAGCAACTCACGTTTTTATCTTGGTCTATTATATGAAAGACCTCCGTGAGTTTTTTTTTTACTTCCCCTGCATTCAGATAATGAATAATTAGTTATTAATCGTAAGAAGTATCACAATGTAACAAACTCAGCAACTCACGTTTTTATCTTGGTCTATTATATGAAGACCTCCGTGAGTTTTTCTTTGATACACATTTCCACAAATTTGGATGTGATCATGTAAAAGAATTCATCAAACTCGATTGCACCACTTCCATCCTTGTCTACTTCAGCTATAATTTCGTTAATTTCCTGAAAAAACACTCAACTGTTCAAAAACAATCTGTTTTTTTTCCATAAATGTTTAACATCAGGAGAACTGTCGTTTGGGGGGTGGGAGTGTCGTATCAGTAAAGATTAAGAACACATTCAGAAAATTAACGCAAATCCGAAGGCCACAACCTCCCTCGTTTCTTTATCAAGAGGATCCGTTCATAGATACACATCAAGTAATGGTTATCCTCTACTTTCCAACTGCAACAAATAAATATTTATCCTAAAAAACATAATCATTAAGTCAAATTTCGTATTACTGATTATCTCTTCTGACATTTCAAAACCAAGATCCCTGAAAAGAATCAAGTCGGTTTTATTTTCACTTCCAGCATATTCAAAGTATTGTTACGTAAACACTCGTACCTCATTGCAATATTCAACTCTTTGGCCAATGCCAATGTTCATAAGAAAAAAAAGACAGACTTGAAAAAAAGTTGCATTTCTCTCTTAATTCTTTAGTTACTTCATTACCCGAGCCATAGGTATCGACATTGGCAAAAGCTTTCTTCATCTCCTCTATTTTGAGTCACCCCGTGATGGGATCCTCTGGGTTTGTCTTTCCTGGACATCACTTTGTAATTTGCTGACTACGGGAAAGGGTACCAAATAGAGTTATAGAAATACACGAACGCATGCGGTGAGAGAGAAGATGGGAAGAAGTGGTGACATAAGATAAGAGATGAGAAAGATTCCGCCCATGATGAGACCGGGCAATAAAACTTCAAGTCCCTAAATGTTACATAAGTATTAACAGCAAGCCGCAAAAAAAACTTGCAGAAAATTATGGCAGTTTGTATATATATCGAAAGCAATCTACAATCTCATCAGCAGCAATTCCCTTTAAGTGTTGTCCAGGCAAAACATCCATCGGATGCGTGATGACCCATCACAAGCCTCAACAATTAGTTCTCAGTTTCTCAAGAGTAATTTCGTTTTCCTGCTTTTACAGGCAAGTAGCAAAGCTCAGAAAATGACAAATGTTTCAATAAACATAGATGGATTTAACTTTCTTTTAGTGATTCACATAATCGAATCCACATCCATTAAACCTAATTCCCCTCACTGGTATAACATCCCATAGTTGCCAAAGTGAACTTAACTTAACATCAACTTAGCATTAGAAATCATTACATGATAACTATCCAATCAGTGAAACATCTCTCTTGTATGCAGGAATACTAATGACGATATGATTTGGTTATTTCTAGGAAATCCACAAAAGCAAAGTACCCGGATAATGAGCAATCAGAAGAAAAAGACTGTAAAATAGAAGCAAGAACCGCATAAATTTGAAAAATCCCATAAACCCTAATCTAGATTTTAAAAAAAAACACAATAGATGAAAATTGACCGAAAACTATGCAGCGTGAATATTCTATTCTGCCATGAAAGATCGCAGATGGTACTGATGTGTTACCCTATCGATCCGCTGTAAGAAAACGATCTCCGAGCAAGGCATCTTCACAAATCGATCGAGGATCAAAACCGTGTGGCTTGGCACTAAGTTTGCAGGTTGAGATAAGCGCTATTTTTTAATTCTGGGCACTCTTTCGTGTTTGTGGGCGACGGAGTGTTTGGTACAATGTAAGTCTAAGACGTGAGATTTCGTTACAAACGAGTATTTAAAAAATACTTTATATTTAAACTATGTATTTGGATAAAAAAAACTTTTCTAGAACACAAACCAATTGAGATTTTTTTATATATTTTAAAATAAAAAAATGAGCTTTAAACGAGATTAAAATATTTTTATAAAACAATTGTTCAAACATCTTCTTGATTATTTTTAATTATAAAATTGTTTTTTAAAATAGTTATTTTTTACCTTTTCAAATTTAATTTTTTTTGTAGAATAATTGTTCAAACATATATTATCCGTAAAACAACTGTTTAAAATCTTTTATAAAACACCTTTATAAAAAAAATTATAAATACTTATCCAAACAGTCTGATCTCAAATATGATACAAATCATAGCCTGTGTTTAATTATTTATATTAAGGAGTATTTAACATTAGTTTTTTGAGCATGATATTGAATAAAAATTTAAAAGTCTTCGACGCTATTTACATACCACAAAATGAATTATTAGTACCACCGCAACACAAGTAATTTTGCTCGAAAAAGGTTCTTTCATGCAAGTAAAATGGAAAGATGGAAAACAGTAAGTTTAATCTAAAAACACATAACATAGAAGAGAGACATTCATTGAAAGAAGTCTACGACATATAGCTTCCTGAAGGTTTATTTCATCCTACCCATGTGGACATTACCCCATAGATGGATGGTCAAAATTTGCCCATGTATATATATATATATGACCCACTTTTTTTTTAAAAATTGTATGTGTGACAAGATCTTATCCGTTGAAATGAAGTGAGGGTAGTGGCACATAGATAGAATCTCATTGACCCTGACTGAAATCCTATTTCTAGTGATACCAAAATGTATCTTGAGAATAAGGTGTTCGAGTTATCCAAGAAAGATTACAAACTATATGGGAAACAAAAATCAAGTGCGGGGGATCAACAATATAATGACCGATCCACGTTCAAATGTATTCGTTTCTATAGCAGCCATACGAAGGTTAGTTATGCTTCAAAATTTTGGAAACAGAAAAAATACATCCACTTGCACATTGAATTGAAATATATTTCTCACAGTTGTCTCCTGCATAAACCTCCAGTGATTTGTTTAGCCAACCTCAAATCAAAAGACGAATATGGCGAGCCACTTTTTGCCTCCACCAGTTATCGCTGGCTTCAAGGATTCAATAGGAGAAATAATCACCATATAATCAGAAAATGCATGAAAGCACTTGTTGCTATCGGCATCTAAAATGTTCCAGCAAGAATAAACAAAATCTAAATTAGATGATCCAGCTATCCTGATTGAACTAATTTTATACATAATACAAAAATTGACAGGCTCAAAGCATTCAGGGGTCACATCAAACTAATAAAATTTTGTGAAGAACAGGGACAATGAAGACAGAAATCGGTTTGTGTAGAAAAGGGGGGAAGGGGGGAATTACGGTACGACCTAATTCGAATAAGTTGGCCTAGCACACCAAGCTTCAAAAAAATAATTGAGGTAGAAAAGAGTCTGCTCTGGATTCATTTTCCTCTTCATGTGGAGATGTTCAAGGTAGAATACTTTGATACCCAAAAAAAAACAGTTTCCTGAATGAACAGTTAGTGTCAAATCACAGCACACGGATAATGATTTTTCAATTTCAAGGTAGATGAAATTTAAATACCTGATATTTACGGACACATTATTTGTTTTTGAAAGAAAGGAAAGAGCGAATAATGACACATTCGCCTGCAAGAACCATTTGCACATCCAGTACTATTTACGAAAGACTACTAGCCCATTCGATAAAATCTTCATTGTATCCTTCACTGAAAGAACAAAAATACTATGCTTGAGGTAAATGATCTCGGTTCCAGGCCTTTTCGTACAGAACAGGTATAATCTCTAATCACCATTTTTATGGCCTTTATCCTCATACAATTTACAAGACACCAGACTGATTCAAGCCAACTCAACTAATTTTTACTTCCAGGTCATAGGAGCATGTTAACAATGCTTACCTTGCCAGAGTGCTTGATGCTAGTCCAATGTTAATTGCAGACACTTGTGTTATTCACAAAAGTAAGTTGATGAGTGATGACTAAATTGAATAAAGCAATGCGACATGGTCATGACAGAAAAAATGGTCATGACAGAAAAAAATGGCAAGATCATTGGTAAATACAATTTTGGAACCTTAACAAAACAATCACACCCGCTTGCTCTTTTCCTTTTCCAAGCTATTTAAGACCAGATGCAGCATAAGATCTAAGTTTCTTGAGGATCCTCCTCTCACAAATACGGAGCCTCAGAGAATGATACAACTTATGCTCTGTGGCTTGACAACTCTCATCAAATGACTTTATATCATCCTGCAAAGAATTCGAACCGTAAAAGTGTTCTCGAGCATCTGCAAGTGACAAAAGAGCCTGACAAACATTTCGTGTTAGTAACAACTCCTTGCTTAATTTCGCAGCTTTTACAATTAGAAAATTATATTTTTCCAAAACAAGTCTGCTTGTAATTTGTTTCGAGTTTCCCACAGCCAATAATGCAAGCTCAAGTTCATGATAGACTTCCTCAGGTAACAAGATTATGTTGAGTAAAACTAACAACTCTACTTGTGGTTCCCCAAGGAATGATATTTCAAAATATTGGGAGTTTTGACTATCACATCCAGAATAGCCCAACTTCCTCCATAAAGACAACCTTCTTCTGCTATGGCGACACGAAAACACTGACGAACTCCACTGAAGTACAATTTCAAGATCCATGTTCAGAATGTCAAATGGGTTCTCGGGTTCCGTAAACCCATATCTATGCAAAAGCGCAGCATTGCTCAAAGATCCATAGGTATTAAAGACCTGAAATGCAGTAAACAGAAGCAACATCAAAAAGCAAGCGAACCCGAAATCCCAGATTATAATAAATGAAATAAACATACGAATAAAAACTGCTGCATTCCCAGGTTTGAATTTCATTCGACACCAAGTACAGTAGAAAGTAAACAAACGTGTGGACAAGGCTGAGAAGCTGGGCAGTGGAAATCTTATGGATGTGGTGTTCAAATTATGGAAAGTTCAACTTTAGCCTCAAAATAAATGTATAAAAGACCAAACAGGAATAGCAATCAGCAGTAGTCCCTACCTCAGATCCAGAATTTACATCTTTACAAATGATCATTTGCATAACCGTCACGTCATTTCCTGAAGTTGAAGATGATTCAAATTCTAGTTCGCTCCTAAAACCTCCCATTTCCGAATGAAAATCCTGAGCCATGGGTTCATCATCTCCGTTATTTTCACCATCAGAATCTCGCTTTTGATTGTCAGAGTCAAGATCAGATTCTGAATAATATGATACAGATGTAAAATGTACATCCTCAGCTGCTGTCTTGTGATTAAAGCTGGTCATGGCACATAGCAAACTCATTCCATTAACAAAGAAGGAGATAACATAAAGTTCTTTCAGCTTTCAAAGCAATTCTAATAGAAGAAAGACGTAACTAAGCATATAGAATTTAGCACCGGGGCTAGAACAAGAGAACAAAGAAAACACTATCTAGGAAAGCTGTACATTAACTCAACAAGCTCTTAATATTTTGGTATTCCTTTTCTCGATGTCAAAGTATTTTGCTAGTTTGGAATCAATTCTTCTTTAAGTGAAATTAATCCAGTAATGAACAGGTTTAGAGAAATCTCACAGATCGATAGTTGTGCAAAATCTGTAGACATTTAGGACTTGGTGATAATAATTGCAATAGCATGGTTAGATTCTTCTGAAAGTACATAAATAGATATCAATTGGAGCTATATGTTGGTTCTGTGTTACTGAAAGATATCATGAACTGTTTGTTGGACAAGATGTTATATTCTTTTATTCCAGAAAGCATCAAATACCACTATATTCTATTTTTATATATAAAACATTGGAATGTGAACTTTATTCTATCAAACAAGCCTTTGAAAACCAGACTAGCAGACTCACCAAACATAATTTCTACATGTAATTCATAAATATTGTATTTAGTTGTGCTAGCAATTAGTAAAATAACTTACAGATCTGCCAGAGGAACCATTCCATAACCATGATACTCATCTATCTGGAAGGACCTTGAAGCAATCAGGCTCTTCGCCGCTAAGTATTCATCCACTGAGAAAAAATCGGGATTCAGTTTCAGGGAAGCTGAACCCAGAAGGGGTTTAATACACTCCTTCCAATCTTGATACACCAAAGCCTTGTCTTCTTTAACTATCTGCCAAAAATTTAACCCCACAATGAAATCGGTAAACTGAGAAGCATGTACGCACAATGGAAAGCCGGAGAGGCACCGCCGCTGACCTTGTGTATCTCAGTGCCGCACAAGAGGGAATCGATTTCCGCGAGGGACCAAAGCAGCGGAATGGGCTCTATGGAGGGCAGTATCTGTAGGTATTGGAACCATTTGGACTGTGGACCGAGGCTTATCTCGTACATCAGGGCCACGGACAGGCCCAAATAGCCGCCAAGCTGAGCTTCTTCGATGATGCGGCTGGCGGCCGAGGTCCTGACGGTGAGGCAGCTCCGCTTCGGAATGGTGGCGACGACGTCACCCTCCATCAAATCACACGATGCCTTGACCGAAATGGACGGTGCTCCTCCGCTCTCGACTGATAGGGAGATGTGAAGTGCGTCGCTGCATTCCACTCCCTCGCGCTTCATCCACCGCTTGAATCCTCTCATCCTTCTGCAATTAAATGATTTTCAGGTTTGATAAGCATACATTCGAAAAGCTCCAATGTATACGAAACACAGTCAGTTTACCTGGCGGCCGCCATAGCAAGCGGGGAGGTACGGCGGAGACAGCAGTTGACTAAGGAACGTTTGGGAGAAAGCCTGCGTACATACAACACAAACCCCACACACACGTACACATAGGTGATTCTATGGTACAACACTACAACTAATAACCTTTCATGTGTATTTGTATAAAACCGGTGAAAACAAAATAATACTCATCGGTCTCACTTATGTCTTCCACCGATCGATACCTTTAAATTAACTTTAATTAAATAAAGGGTCTCCCCTCATTTTAGAGTAATGTTTTAATTGGGGGTGTCAATTCAGATCAGTTGAGTTGAGTTGAGCAATAGTATTATTCAAAAATTGTTCAATCTGGACTCACCTCGAACTCGAACCAACCCAAAAACTCTTAACCCAACAGACCTGCTCAAAATATTGTTAATTGGTTTATTAAGTTGATTTGGGTATTCTGTTTTTCAATAATGTCACATTTTTTGCCTTTCTAATACACGTTATCTTTTTTTCAGTAGATCTATTGAGAGACAGTCTCACAAATCTCTATCCTCAAGACGATTCAACACTACTAATATTTATAATAAAATTAATATTTTTGATATTAAAAAATAATATATTTTCATGGATATCTCAAATAAGAGATCTGTCTAACAAAATTGACATTTAAAATCGTCTCACATGAGTTTTTGTGTTTTTATATTGAGACAATTTAGGCCAAACACACAATAGGCCAAAAACAAATCACATGTTATAAAATAGTAAAGATATTAAAAATTTTCAAATTATGGATCATATTCTTTAAAAATCTAATAAAAAATATATATAATTAATTAATATGAAATGATTTGAACTCAAGTTTTGCCCACTAACTATTTGATTAACAGTAAACCTAATCGTAATAGGTTATCCATGAATCATAACTCAACCGTTAAAGGAAGATTATAATAAATCTCCGGTTTTTTGAACCATCGAACTAACGATTTGGAACCAGCATCATGTTTAAAATAAGATAAATTAAAAGATAAAAGGATAATATTATATTTGTTATATATATATATATATATATAGTTTTGATATATATATATATTCAGACCGAGCTGATATATGCATATATAATTGAATCACGGTGGCTCACATTTTCAAATATAAAACTTGAAAGAAAAATCTAACCATACACGCCACAAATCTCTTCCCTCTCCTTCCTTGTGTTGACTACGTCTTCCATCTTTCTTCTAGCTTCTGTAACGCAACGCCGCACCCATCAATCGCCGCTCGTCGCATCAGCCGTCGGGTGATATCTCAATTCGCGCCACCGATACGGCCTTCCCCCTCTCTTACTGTTCTTTAATCGGTAGCGTATGGTCCTGCTACTTATTTTTCTTTCAGATTTGTCCTTTGTTATCGTGTTTAATTTCTCGCATTGGGAAATACCTATAGTTTATCCTCGCGTACGCGTAAATTGTTATGATCCTTTCCCGATATATGTTATTTGATTGAGAGTGTTTCATCAAAAGTCCACGTCTTTTAGCGGCTAACTGTTGAATGTGGACGGCGATGTGTTTTTGATCAGAAGAGTAAGGGGATGGATGTTTCTTCTAGTGAAAGCCATGGGAATGGCAGTAAAAGAATCTCAGGTTGGGCAGAATTTGACCTTAAGCAACGGCGGAGGCAGCAAGGGTTTGAATGTGAAGTGGACGCTGAGCCTTATCCCGTACTGGGTGCCTCTACTCGTGCACGAAGCTTATTGAATAAAAACAAGGCCTTCGTAGAAAAACCCTTTTCATCTGCAGTTACAGCTTCCATGAATTTTCCCTCCTTAACTAATCCTGATAATCACGACTCTATAAGACCGGTAGCACTTGGTGATTCGAGTGATCGGAGCCGTGGGACTTCTTTCAAGGATCAGACTTATCATAGACTTGAAGCTTTTTCACCTTTGATGGATGAGAGCTTTATTGAGGATTTATTGGCTGGTTTAGATAACAATATTAATGAATTGAATTATGGGAATGGACACACATCTTCTGCCTTTCAAGATATTCCTTTTGGGGAGAGAGCTTATTCGAGCTTTAGTCATAATGAATATTTTGAAGACAATAACATAGGATGTAAGGGTGATGCTTATTTCTGTCCGTCGCTGGATTTAGCTAGATTTTTACCTATTGAACCTGAGACTGAGCTGGAAGAGGATGATGTTTATCTATTTCATAGAAAAGACGCAGTAAGAATGATAAGGTAATCATCTCAACTGATCCCTATTTTTTTGTTGGTTATATCATGTTGTTTGCACATCACGAATTGACTATTAGTTATAGGGTTTACATCATATATAACAATATGAGACTCAGGGCCGTTGTTTCATTTGTAGTAAGGATCTGTACCCATTCTTTTCTTATCCTATATTGAGCAGTATAGCACATATAAATGTTCCTCATCAGCGAATTTCGTTTTCATCTGCAGTTCAAAGGTCATCTTTTAATATTTCATCACTTGTGTGGTGTTCCTCTCTATTACGAACCTGTTATAGTTCAAAATATGATGCACATATAGTTGTTTGAAGTGCAAGGACAACTAAGGCTCATGAGTATCAAATTCATAGAGCCTAGGGGCAAGGCAAGACACACACTGTGCTACAGTGAATCGCCATAAAAGATGATATGCTAGAATAGAAATATTGAAAGTATATTGCGTACATATATTCCAATACACTCTATAAATGATAGTAAAATGAGTACGTATTATGAGCAAAATATAACTACTACATTTTGTATTCCTATTGAATTTACTATCCCTATACTTGTCCCGAGCCTTTAAAGCATATTAGGACTGGGGCTTTAGAATTAAATCACATGTTATCGTACACCTCAGATTGTGTCGAGGGCCTGAAGCACATGAATTGAGCCTTGCTGAGTCTTAGGCCTTTGGCACAAGTTTTGTAAAGTTATTGATAATCATGAAATGCAAGAATATAGCCTTTCTGATCCTTAGACCTCTGGGACAAATCTTGTAGACTTCTAATAACCACAAATCAGTTGACGACTAAATTTACTGACAGCACCCACGATCGTCCCCAGTCAGAAATTACTGCTAGTTACCCTTTTCCTATTTTAACTCCGAGGGATTTATTGTCTGCACGCGATAGGTCTCCCGTTTTTCTGGCCCACGTTGCTAAATATTTGAAGCTCGTGATTTGCAAGATCTGGGAGTACATCTGTCTGCATGCAACGTGATATTTATTTTATCCTTGCGGACATCCATCCCCAGTCATAAGACATAAAGAATTATCAAAATCCAATGCTTTGTTTTTAGTGATATTTATTTTATCCTTGCGGGCATCCATCCCCAGTCATAAGACGTAAATAACTATCAAAATTCAATGCTTTGTTTTTAGTTTTCGTACTTTAACGTAAAGCAAATGCGGTTTAAGTGACCCTAAAAGAATTCAGAAATATTCTTAAACTGATTTTACCATTTTGTAGTTTTTTGGTACTTCTTCCAAATTGTTGACTTTTGAAGTGTTTTTTTAGAATAAATTAACATAAAATAGTTTTGATGTAATGGAATGCAGGAATTATCCATGGAGTGGCGCTAACTTGATTTGAAAATTAGTGTGAAAAATTCATCTTGTTGATCAAAGTATACAAGCCATATATTGCCAACTATATTGACACAGAGGCTGAAAGTTTTTTTCTTTTATGAGTAAGGGAGAACTTCTACAACAGACTGGCTTTAAAATGTGTACCTTGTTACGGTCATTGCTCAAAGTTCCCTTGTCTTTTTTAAATCAGATCAGCATCTCATTATTCTAAGGCTGCGAATGATGCATACCTTAGAGGAGATCAGGAATGTAGGAGTTATCCATACAATAGCGCTAAATTGACTTGAAAATTGGTGTGAATAATGCATCTTTTTGATCAAAGTATACAAGCCATATATTGCCAATTATATTGACTCAGAGGCTGAAAGTTTTTTTTTTTTATGAGCAAGTGAGAACTTCTACAACAGACTGGCTTTAAAATGTGTCCCTTGTTATGGTCGTTGCTCAAAGTTTCCTTGTCTTTTTTTAAATCAGGTCAGCATCTCATTATTCTAAGGCTGCGAATGATGCATACCTTAGAGGAGATCATTTATCCGCACGTAATTTCTCTCTTAAAGCTCAAGAACGTTGGACTGCTGCGCAGAAGCTTAATACAAAGGCAGCGAAGGAAATCCTAGCGACCAGGAATTCTAAAAATGATCTATGGACGCTGGATTTGCATGGTCTTCATGCAACGGAAGCTGTTCTAGCACTGCAGGAGCATTTACAAAGTGTGGAATCTTTAGTGTCGTCAAATTGCTTAGCCACTCTGAGTGATGTCAACAAGGAGTCAAGCCTATTGCTCCCTGAATCTCTGCAATCTTTAAGTCATGTGAAGAAGGAAAAGTTTGGGATGCAGCACCAGCCATTGAGGCAGAGGCCAGTACTATTACAAGTGATTACAGGTATCCTTTCCTGGGGAATAAATTGTGGTTGCTACTATTTTGGTAAAAATTATTTTCTGGATTGTATCTCCATGCTGCCAAATCTATCGCGAGTATACAAAGTCATCTTTTTTTTAACCACATCTAAAAAATGGGATTGTGTTAAACATTGATTTTCACTTTTTCCGATAGTTCTGTTTGTTGAAACACCTCTTTCAAATATGCCCTCAGGGAAAAAAAAACATTGTCTTGAACCTTCGACATTGGTTTGTTTGGCATGAAAATTACTTGTAACCATGAATTCACAATAATAAAAGAAAACTTCCGGGCAATTTGTCAGGGAAAAGTTTAATCTAAATTGAAAATGCTAATGACTTGTTTTTTATGTGGAGGAAATCATACCCTCACATTATTTCAATGTCAATTAATAACCTCAAAAACTTTTCATCTGTTTTTTTGTTACCAAGGACCAAGTGGAAATCCAGTAGCCAACCTCCCCGTAGCATAGAAATATTGGTTTTGCAATGACATCCAAGGCTCTTGTTTTATTGCTTTAGCCAATCAATGATCATGACTATCATCATATATGACTCAACTTCGAGACAAAAGCATGCTTCGATATACATCATGTTTTTAAACTCTTCTTTGTCATTTAAAATATCTAAAAGCAATGTGCGTCGAAGATAATTATTTCCATTGCAATCTTGGTCCAAATTTGATGGCGACCTACATTGGTAAGAGTCAATATCGCCTCAATATTTCTTTCATTGTCTTTCTAATGAATTTTGTGTTATTTCTGGATGCGCTATTTGTTGATTGCATATCAGGGGTTGCTGGGAGATTTTGTTCTCACTACTACATAGATGATCCGGAACCAATTTTGATTCTTGAAGCTAGCATGTCTAGCATTTATGTGTTGCACGAGAAGTTATGCCATGAGCTTGTAGATGCACTACAATATGATTTATGCTTCTAAATTATCATCTCTACTTTAAGCTGAGATGAACTTTCCATAATGTTAAGCCATTTCGAGATTATTTGTTTATGCCAACATGTGTTGCTTGTTCAAATATTGATGAGATGTGGATATACCGAAATCAATTACCTAAGAGCAGAATCAGCAACCTTTTTTTTTCCTTTTTGGGTGTTGTTTGCAATAAGGGGAGCTAATTGTGTAGCTCAAGATAAGGCCTAGATGGAAATACAAACACTAACACTTCAGCACTTATCCCAGGTAAGGGTAATCACAGCCGGGGAGCAGCTGCTCTCCCGTCAGCTATCAGAAACTTTCTCAATGAGAACAGGTGAAACCTCTCGTTCTCTTTTGTATTGTGATCTGAGGGAGTTTTTGACGCATCAGCTTGTGCCGAAATCTCGATCTCTTTATTGTGTAGGTATCATTTTGATGAAACCAGGCCTGGTGTGGTAACGATAAGACCCAAGTTTCGGCAGCAGTTGGCTACTAGTTCACTGAAGTAAGAAGTCCCCGCGGTTTTATTTTTCTTTGTGTACATACATATATCCCACGGAATTCAATCCTACCCTGATCCATTTTCACAAGCTTCTGAACTGTTACGTACGTTAGGCGACAAACTTGTTACACCATTTATTTTAAGTTGTATTTATGCTTGCTTTCTCCAGTATGGGAAGTATGACATGCCGAATAGTGTGTATGGACGTCATTCCTCTTTCGTATACGAAGCTTTGTGTAATGATTATTTGGGCTGTTATCCACCACTTTGGTTGTGTTCAGATGAGATGTCAAAGAGCTCCAGTGTATTTAAAATTTATTGGTAATAGCTACTCAGACTAGTAACCATTCAGGTTAGAGCATACAGCCAACAAAAACGCAAATCACCTGACATGTCAAAAACTATAAAAAAAAAAGTTAACAATTATTTTTTAAAAAAATTAATACATAAGTTTTTATAAATAATATAAATCTTTTGAAAATAATCCATAAAACTATACATAAATCTCATTATAAATAATATAAATATTTTAAAATTTATCAATCATATAACGTTATAAATAATATAAAATTTTCAAATTTAATTGAATATAATAAATTATTATAAACAATGTAACATTGAAAACTCATTAACCAAATATAAACTATTTTAAAACTAATCAAACGTCCATAAAACCATTAAAATAATATAATAATAAGAATTTATCTATTGTAATAAGAAGAACTCACGAGTTTATATTCGTAATAAAAAAATTATATAATAAAATATTTTCTCAAATAATAATTGAACTAAATTGACCAATCGATTTTGATTAATTGCTGTTATTTTATATTAAAAATTTATTTATAACAATATACTAAACAAAGAACAGAGGCGAGAAATGCGATGGTAGCAGGCCGCTTGGCCTCTCCACACGAGCTCATGCAAACTTCTACGTTTCATTCTGCAACGCGTGTCTCCCTGAATATGACCCCACATGCAGCGTCAGATTGAAGATCATCACCTTCAATCAGATGAATGAAATTCAAGCTTTTCAGCTGAATTTTGGTGTTCATGAATTGTAGTCATTGTTCTTGAATCCAAATCTGTTGATAATCATGGAGCTCAATCCAAGCATCGAGCGGGAAACCCAATACTTTTGTTCTTATTCAGAGGAAGAAGACGGAGGCTCGAGTGAGAAGAGTACCAAAATGGGTTATGTTTTGGACAAAGGACTCAGCCTCGGGAAGAAGCTTATGGTCACGGGCTTTGTGGTTTCATCTGTTCCGCTGCTTCTTCCTCCTCTTCTTGTTGTTTCTGCACTTGGGTTCACTTTCTCGCTGCCTTTTGGATTCATTTACGCTAGTTATGCCTGCACTGAGAAGCTCATGAGCAAGCTGCTGCCGACTCAGGTCATGATAGACTCTGCTAATGAACCTTTACTGCTTGAAGGAGATAGTGGACCAGAAGAGCTGAAAAATACAATTGTTGAAGAAATACGGGGTCTTGAGGATGTAGAAGAAAATGTGAAAGACAGTCTGCCAGTTGTTGAAGTTAAGGATGATGAGTTAATGGAGAAAGAGAGTGAAAAACATGTCGCGAGTGGGGAAAGTGTAGAAGCTGAAAGTCCAGAGGACCTGGACAAGAAACATCTAGGTGATATAAGGGGAGATGTCACTGGTCCAGAGGAAACTGAGAAGGGAGGGAGAAGGAGAATTTGGAGGAAACTGAAACCCTCTAGAAAGAGGAAATCACACTCAGGGGGAGATAAGAAAGTTGAGGATTTCTCGCAAGAATCTAAGGCCAGCTCTTCCGATATTGTAAGTCCAGAAGTCGTCGCAGAAGAAAATATTGCAAATGAGAGAATGGAATCTTCAAGAGAGGAAGAGCAAGCTGTTGCAAGGGACTCTATCAAGTCTAAAGGTACCGTTACCGATATGGGAAGTCTAGAAAGCTCGACAACAGTCGGAGAAGTAGAAGTAACTGAAGAAGGAGAAGAAGAAAAACAAGAAGAGAAACCTTCGGAGTTGAAGGCAAGTTCAGGTATGCTTTACAAGTGAAAGGGCTCGAGTAAGGTTTTATATGTTGTTTCTTTTCGATGTCACTTTGGCTTCATTTGTTTGTTGATTTGTTCGCAGAAAATAAGGAGCAATCCAAAATGGTATTATCAGATGGCAGCAAGCATTCTTTGGATGAGGCAGCTTTAGTTGACATGCCTGAGTTGAAAAATGAGGAAGCACACCGTTTGGAAGGAGATAGAATTGTTTCCGATGCAGAGAGTGTTGAGGTCAGATTTTCAATAATTTTTAATATAGCTTCATTGTGAAATAATTGTTTGCATTAACTATCTGCTGAAATATTGGTTCTATCATGATGATGAATTAATGAACCTATTCTTGATAATATATTTCTATAGAAATTTATAGGTATTCATGTTTCTTGGCAGAGTATTCTGAGCTGGTAATGAAACTATTCTTCATAATATATTTCTATTCTCACATGCATTATTCGACCTGTGGTTCACTTTCGTTTATGGTCTAGTGCTGCGTAAGTAGATGTTGTGAATGGAGAAGTTCTTGATTAGGTATGGGAGAGTGTTCTGAGGTCTGAAGTTTTAAGCCAAAAATTGTGGATTTTCAACATGGTCGTCAGTTAGTTAGACTGTAAGAATGGATATATACACCAATTTATCAGCTATCAAAATTGCCACTTTCAAGAATTGTGTAATTTGAGGATAATAGTGTGTTCGCGTGATATTCCTACGAGTCTCTTATAGCAGTGCTTGATTTACAAAGTTCCCCTTATGATTTTTTTACCCCCGGCACTTCTGTAGGTTCAGAAACACATGAAACAAGGTGTAGTTTTACATTGATGTTGGAGCATGTCTCGATACCTTGTTTTCACCTCTCAATACTCCGTGGACTTGTTTTGCTTGTGTAATTTGGATGTCACGTAAAGATTTATGCATTCAAAAGGTAGTGTATGTCGTCCAAAACTTTGGAAGACTAGAGGAGTCTGTTTAAATTGCTTCGAACTATGTGTGATGACTTGGTCATTGGTCTTGATGAAGCAGCACTGTTCTTATGTTATGATGCACCAGTAAAATTCACTCCAAAACAAGGATACCAGTGCACTTAATAGAGTGCCTTTCTTGGACGATTCTTTTATGCAATTTGAATATTGGAAGGTTGAAGTACCTGGCTTTTCCCTTCTACGGAATTTCTCTTTTTTTTGGCGAGCCTTCCAGGATCTTATTTTCATGAGCCATGTGTTCTTATTCACAGGGATCATCTGAAGATGAAAAGATTTGGAGAAAGATTGATTTGATTAGAGCGATAGTTGGGTTCAAGACCCCACGGCATCCATCGTACTTTGAAGAACTTAAGGAGTTGTATGCATTCACAGGGATTGAATGGCCACCATTAGTCAAGGATCCATCAGAACTCACGGAGTTCAACAATAAGCTTCAGTTTCTCATGTCTGTGATTGGTGTAAAATAATCAACCCCCCCCTCCCTTTTCATGTGGTACTAGCTTTGAGTTGGATTGTGTGGTGTGCGTGCTTCATACTTTTATACACGTACTTCAATATTATATGTCAAAGCATCGCATGAATGATCGTTTTAATTGTAGAGAGTCCGAACCTATCATGCTCTTGATTCATGTGAAAAGTAGTTTTGATTAGCACCGCTCTGCCTGCCTTTGGAAGCAAAAAATAGGAAACAACACTTTTTAACAGCATTGGGACCTTTTTTACGTCCGGCATATTTGGTTCAAAAAACCACGAATACTTTGTTGAAGAAAGTGCATTCAAGCACCCAGTCAGGGTCATTATCTGCCAAATCACAAGCATATCATTTGGAGAAAATGGTGGAAAAGAAAAGAGTTGAGAAAAAAGAAGGAAAACAGTTCATACACGAGTGAAAACCAATACATAAAACCAAAGTTGAACATTTTACAGAGTCATTTCTCTGACAAACGACACCAAAAATAACTGGCTAGTAAAGACACTGATATTAGGCTTGTCTACGTAAAATCACTCCAGAAACCAAGGACCGACAACTTGTCCACACCTATTAAACTTGGAGATCTTCTCCATATGGGCTAATGAGCCTATACCTGGAACAATAGCTGCAGGGGTGGAACCTAGTAGATGCAAGTGTAGGTGGTCAAATGGAAATATCATGTTACAATTTTCAAAATATTCAAGTTTTACCATCTTCTCCCAATATTGCTCTGCTCCCTAGATTCCTGGATCTGTCGCTGCACAGCCGTATAGCATAGACTATTTCTAGCTTACTACATATGACAAATGGTAGAAGTTGCAACAAATGGATACACATTTTTCATGGAAGAAATCAGTAAAATGTAAATCTAAGTAGAACATTCCAGAGGAAGAACTCGTGTTGTGAGCAAGCATTATCACACAGGTATAATCAACAAAGAACACACCCCACTTAGCTCTACAATTGGATTTCGTCACAACCTGGATACGTAACCCAAAATCTAACTACCTGCAAAATCCTCCAAGCACCCTTGAACGTCATCCAGTTTACAGTATCAAGTTGAACGTCAAGTTAGCTCAGCTGTCGATTTTCTTGGTTTCATTACAGCTGGATGGATTGGCATCTTTTCGATGAATCCCCAAGGCATTAGCAAATAATCTCTTTGCAGTTCCCACATGCTCATTTCTCAAGTTTCTTTCTTGGGCTTGATTCTCTGCTCTCCCAACTGCAGAACCTTCCTCCGTTTGAACAAGTTCGTTTGTTTGCAGCGACACCTTGCTCGTTGCATCTGATAATTTAGATCCACTCGACTTTTCGACCTTTGGTGTTGTCTTTGACCTTGGATGTTTGGCAGACGGTGATTTTGTTTCCAGCTCAGTGTTAGAATTGATGACCCCCGCTTCATTGAGTTGGCTTTTCACATCCTTTGCTGCACGTTCATACTCCGCATTCAAACTGAATTCATGATTAGCTGCCTTATTTGTTCGGCCAAGCGCACGAGTTATCATACGGCGAGCAACCACAGGATCATGTCGTGGTCTATTCTTTGCCAATTTCACGTCACACGCATCTTCTGAAAATATTCTTTCCCGGGCAGCCAAATAAGCCGTTCTTCTCTCCTCAAGTGAAGACTCCGACACAGAATAATCCCTTTGATCTGAGAGAATACAAAAACAAACATTGACAATAATGTCAAAAATGGTAGTGAGTAACACAAGCACAATGAATGAATGATGCCGCGACAAGAGCTACCGGAGTGCTATCCCAGGCTAATTGTCTATACGTGAAAGGAAAGACAAACCTCTACCGTAAATGATATCTCATCGATTCATAATACGGGAGCTAAAAGATTCCAACTTTTCAAAAGAAGGAACATTTTCTCTTGGCACCACCTTCTGTCCTTTTGCCAAATTAACTTGATGCAAACCATTTGTATAACTTTGGGAGCGATTCACTCATTATTCCTCTTTAGCACAAGTGCAGTCATTCAAACTCAATGGCAATTATGAGTTTTTGAGAATTTTATCAGATTATAGAGTTGCCTCCATGAACAGTTAAAACTTAACAAGCCCACAAAAGGGGAAACTTAAAACTGCCCCTGAAAAGTTACATTAAGCACCCAATTTCTAAACAATGACAGACAAGTCACTAGACGCATACCCATAAACTGCATCTGTGGAAAAACAAACATGTACACATCTGATTAATGACTTGAACAAATAAAATAAATTCAAATTTCTCAACATAATTATATTTCACTTGGATCTTACTTTCTTTAGAAAGTATACATCCTGTTTGAACAGAGGAGAATTTGTTACCAATAGCCTGTGTAGCATGAACACATTAAAAAAAAAATAGAAGTGACAGACACAAACACCACACAGATACGGATAAGACACGTCAATACGTGTGTCGTCTCGACATTTTTAAGATTTGACAAGTCAGATACGGTTTGGACACGACGAGGACATGCCATGGATATGACTCGGATACGTTTGGGCAAAATTGGAAATATTTAAAAAAATTAGGGGTTAATTGAAAAAAATCGAAATTTCTTAAGATTAATTGGAAAATATTTAAAAAGGAATTGGGCTTTGGGCTTTTAAATATTATATATAAATATATATAATATTTATATATATCTTAATGATTGTCTTATCCTAGTCATGCCATATCTTATATTTTCAAAATTTGTCGTATCACCGTATTCGTATTTTATTGATATGATCACCGTACCCGTATCTATGCAACATAGCCAATAACCAACTTAAGATCAAAATTGTAAATATTAGACCTGACCACATTTACATCATGGCTAAGTTCATCACTTGGAGATCAGTGGACTCGAATAACTGACGCCCACCACAGAATTTCCAATGCCGCCCCAACCCCAAGAAATCTCCCATGTTTACCAGCTTTAAGAATCGGTTGCGTTTGGGTGGATGTTATTTATAGATCCTTATTCAGGATCTAGGGGGATTTACATACTTTTGGCATATCAATTGGAGATGAAAATTTTCATTTGGTACAAAACTTGCTTAAATCTTGCAAATTTTACTAAATTGAACTATTCACATCCCAAATGATCTTGCTCGAGTCTGCCGTACTTCCAACAAAAGTGCAACAATGAGATATATATTTGCTCGCTTTATTTTAATTTTAGCATATTCAGATGATACATAAGAGAGGATATCATACATCAAAGAATAAAATCCCCCATACGAAATATCAGAAACAGAAAATTATAGTTGTGAATAGTATTTGCCGGAGTTTAATTTTGGAAGTATTTGATTTTTTTTATCCTTTCAAAATTATTTCAAATGTTTTTTTTTTTAAAAAAAGTCCATAATAGATTGATTTAAAAAAATTATATGTATATAAAAAATTAGTTTTGAAAACTCTGTCAAAGAGATGGTTGGACATTTCAGAAGTAAAGATTCCACCCAAAAGCCAAACCAAACTAAGCCTTAGCTTTTGCTGCGAGAGACAAATACTTCACCTTGTATAACAACCTTCTGTTTAAATATGTCCAAAACCATTGGAGACTGCACGTCAATGGAATGCCACAATAAATCACTTACGAGGATAGAAGGTCTGCAATTAGTTAAATAGAGCATGAGAATGTAAAAAGGCCACCCCACCAAAGTCATTACTCCACATAATCAAGTTAAGCAATCTATGTATGTGGTCTTCTTTGTCATTAAGAAAATAAAACTATTACCAACAAACAGGCTTTCACTAGACAAAACTAGTTATATATTCAATATAACTGACTACAAATCAACAATAGCTTTATCATAAACGGAACAATGTAAATAGAAATACTGGATTCCAAAGTTCGTTTATACCTACTTTGTCAAACAAGAAGCAAAAACGAAATATAAACAAAATAAGATAACATGCATGTCTATCAGTATCCACAACCACCACCGCCAAAAAGAAAAATTGTCCGACTATAATTGGTACAACTCCGGTTTCTACACTTTAGTTCAGGCAATGTTAATGTTATCAATTGTTTCAAGTCTTTAAAAGTAAATTGGATTTAATCACAAGAAAATAAAAGGATTACAGCATAATTTAGTTCAAATTTTAATCAACTAATGCATATATTTACAGCAATTAAAAGTCCAAAAATGATGTCAAAATACGACCAAGACATATTAAAATGAACGCACAAAAGATGAACATTTCACTTCACGTACATCGATGTCTCTGGGCAGCGCTCCAAAATTAAGTGCCTGTCTTCCCCTTCACCAATAGATTTGTGAGAAAATCTGTCATGGTAATGTAAACATTATGTATTCCCCATAATCCTAAACTGGGGTTGAAATTAATTATCTCAAGCAGCCAAATAAGATGCCCAACAAGAAAATATGAATAGAAGGTTGATTAAAACATTCAAAACTTCACACAAAGAAGTACCCGAAGATCTCAGCAAGACGGTGTATGAGCAGGCGGTTATAAGGATTCATTGGTTCCAGCTCAAGCACCCCATCTAAACTGCATACAGCATAGTTCACTCTGCTCAATATTTCTGAATAAAACCGAAATTTTATGCAAAGGTTGTGCAACTGTGTGAGAACGAGATGAATAGGAATTGCAACAAGTGGGAGTCACTCTCATGTTGATTTATGAATGACAATGAACTATAAGTTTAGCAACTTTGAGGAATGATAACCTCTCAAAATGCTTGGTTGAAATACAATAGCAAGTTCAAAAAATAATAAATTAATGATATTCACATTCTTCAGGCCTAGAATTTTCTTTTAGAAGGAGGATGCTGAGGAAATGAATTAGCAAGATTCAAGAAGTAAAAGTAAATTGGAGGGAGAAAGTTAGGAATGCAGATGATCACATCTTTATCGCCCTTTGACTCAAGAAGGAAGAATATTCACCGAATCTTTTGCTCGAGTGATTTCGACTACATCGAGATTCATCTTCCAACACATCATGAAGTAAACTCAAAGGAAATTTGAGATTTCTGTTTCTCAAAGTATCCACTAGATACATCAACTTATTTTACCTTGTACCATCATCCTGAATAAAATTGATCAACATCTCTTCCATTGACAAAATAAGATGTTTGCAAGGAATATTATCTCGAACGAGAGAAGCCAACTCTTCAACCTACATTTGGGCTATCATAAGAAAATCAAGTAGGAGGGTAAAAAACATTTCAACGCATGCATGTAAAAGTAAGAATGTTTGAGACAAGATAAATCACTTTGTTAATCTCCATACAGATGTTCATATATCATGCTCACATATGTTTTAACAACTTTTCGAATAAATACTTTCAACCACGATTCTTAAACACAGCTGCACATAGTGTTAATTTATTCTCTTTATGAGATTCTGTGGCTCCCAACATCCATAGGCATTGTTTCTAGTATCTAGCTATTAGATGTTGAATATTAGGAACGTCAGTAAAAAGAAACATGATACAAACTTCAATCAAATCTGTCTATAAGACATCATCCATGACACGGATAACCAAAAACATAAAATAGTAATTGTTCTCAATGAGTTTAGAACACAATCATTGTTTCTTTAGGTGGCTGTACAGATATACACGGATAAATACAATCTGAAATTGGTCCAATTAAATCACTTTAGAATCGTGTAAGAAATTTATTGTAATTAAGATTTTAAACATGATTCTAGCATATCATCATTAGTATACAACACTCGCCATCAAGTTGAACATGAAAATATAAAATGAGGTTTTCAGTTTAAAGTTCATGAGATTCCATCGTCCATTGAGCAAAAAGATCCTCATGATTGGGCAAAAAACTATACAAATAGAGATCATGTCAATTAAAATGTGATAGATTTAACACATAATCACGATATCTCAAAACAACCAGAGAACAATTTTACTATGTTAAACTGATCTAAAGTATGCGAGAATGTCAGGTACTACGTTGCAACCGCTGATTAAAATGTCAAATCTTTGTATGGTTTAATACTTACGAATACAAATCGGCTCGTCACAAAATGTATGAATGGATGTAAGCAATGATTTTTTTTCCAAAAGTAAAAATTTATACTTAATAATGAATCGTTCCATGTAAAAGAACAAAGTTCCAAAATTTTAACCCACCTCCCAGGAAACCTTAGATGGATGATGTCAAAGGTCACACAAACAACAATATTAAATGAAAAATGAACCCGAAAAGCCATGATAACAATAAGTTTAGATAGAACCTGGCCAGACTGTGCTGCCGTTTTCCCCAGGTATATTGGGTTGGCTCAAAATTGAAATTATACCAAAAACAGCACCAGTCTTAACCCTCAAGATTGTTCATACAATCCAAATTATCTAACCTAGTTCTAAAGAAAAACAAACAACAAAAAAGTCTCCAACAAAGCAATGTGATTAATACCATGAACCAAGGAAAATATGCTAAAGACAATGCCCAGAATTTTATTTTCAAAGATAATTTAAAAACGAAGGGAAAACAAAGCATTCATGTGAGATATTGAGCGCTGACCATCGCAAATTGGGTGTCACTCATCGAATTGAACCTCTGGAACTCTACAGGTGAATTTCAGCCCCAAGCTCCGCCGACAGCTCAATTCTGACCTATCAATTCGCAATTCCGATGGCCGGATGAGCGTCAATTTCAGTCGATCAGATTCCGTGATGGATAAAATTGGATTAGGCTGGTATCGTATTCCTCTCCACTTGGGTTGAATTTAATTTTACTCGTTCCAAGTCAAAATTCTTGAAATTTTTTTTTAAAAAAAAAAAAAACAAAACAAAATTTTTTGTGTTAATAATAAAATTACCCAATAGGTAAATATTAACCATCAACCTTTAAAATTATTTATTGGTTAGATTTTTTATTAAATGATTTTTGGAAAACACCAAAATAATTCTGATATTTGATTATATACAAAAACTTTTGTTAGACGGTCACATGTTAATTTTATGAGACGATCACAATCTTTTATATTATTAACTCATAAAAAATATTATTTTTTTTATTATAAATATATCAAGACAACTACTCGTAAAAAATTAATCAATGATGTTTAAATTGGACGGTGGGTTTGATAATTTTAGCCCAAAGAGAATCGTTAGCCAAGCTGAGAATTCAGAAAACGTTGAACCACTTACTTTGAGTTCGCTTATTTCCTCCATCACGTATTTCATGCTTGTTTGCTTCTTCCATGCATCCCATAATGTGCATCGTCGAACTCATCTCCTTCATCTTCTTTGTGGCTATGGACTCGAATTGTGGAGTATGAACTACCACTATTGGTACTTTATCATATTTTTCACCTCTTGTTTAAACATATTTTTTAATGTATTTCAGAATCTGGTGCACAGATCTTTCACTCGAACAACCTCAATCTGTTAGTTCCTTAGACATGTTTTCCTGCAATGACAGTGTCATCGTCTTTATCAACATTTCCTCAAGTTTCCGGCGGGATGTATTTGCACAATGAGTTATAATATCTTCGTTAAAGCGTCGAAAACTAATTTGTAAAAACGAATAAAATGCAGCTGAAAAAATCAATAATGAGAGCTAATGATCGAAATTCTCAAGTTTTCTGTGAGTTTTTGGAGTTTTGTTGTGTTGTTTTTATCAACTATTTTTTCTGTTTTATATGTCTTTTTCAGCAGCAGGAGACAAGTAAGTATCTTCTCACGTTTATGGGATAAAGCAAAGCCCATGTTTGGTCCGTTTTTTGTAAACTCATTCTATCAACCATACCAATTATTAAGTGGTATTAAATGTGGCTAATTAAACCCACATATACCAAAAGGACTAAGAATCCATATTTTAATTTATTCCAAAAAAGTCATTTGTCCTACCCAACGAGCCCATCTTTAATAAATGTTGGTTAAATAATAGGATATTTTTTAAAAATAATATTTTAATAAAATAAATACAAGAGCTTAAAAATGCTGATAGATTACATAGAGTAGATATGGGATATAATGAGACCAAAGCATTTGGTCCAGCGACAATCTCTATCTAGGTTATTATATAAAGAATCTATCAGTTAAATTCAATAATTGTTGGTCAAAGTCCGTAATTTGTTAAAAATAACAAGTATAATATATAAAATTTGAAAAAATAATACAAAAATCACATATTGTACCTCGAATGGCTGGATATATACTTGAATACGAATATAAAATTAATACTCAAAACTCAACTGGATTAAATCTGAATGTTCGCACTTCACTAGGATCACTACAAAAGTGCGTTCACTTGTAATTCAAATACAAAGTTCATGTTTTTGTCCGCAAAATGTAGCTTCTGGTTTGTGCTGAACAACACAGAGCAATCACACCTACATAGAAACTAACAATTGCACTTAAACAAAAAATCCATACTGATATCAGTCCTCGCTCGTTTTCACCAGAGAACGTTTTTCTTGGCGCCGTTGCAAGACACCCGCCATCAGAGTTGGACGACATGATGCACAGGTCAGGATTGCCACCGAATGCTCCGGGGAATCTCCAATACCCCTGCCTCGTCGTGACTATCCCCGAAAGACAATTGTAGGACATATTCAAGAATGTTAAGTTTCCGAGACTGGTTATGTTTTCTTGGATAGGACCAGAGAAGGAATTGTGTGATAGATCCAGGGCCTTTAAACTCCGCATCTTCGCTAAACCGAATGGGATTTGACCATCGAGATTGTTATACGACAAGTTCAGGTATTCGAGACCTTGTAATCCAAATAGTCCAGGTGGGATTTCTCCATGCAGTAGATTATCAGAAAGGTCAATTCCGATCGACGTCGAAAGGTTGTAATTGAAGCTCAGTTCGGTTTTATCAGCCATCTTGACAGAAACTAGCAAGTCAAGATCAGTAATCGAAACAGATGGCTGTATAAAATCTGCTTTAAAAAGGCCACCAGTATTAAAATTTGAACTAATATTGAGACTACCATTTGGGATTTGACCGAAGAATTTGTTACCCGAAAAATCAATTGTTCTGATGGATTCAAATGTGAACAACCAACTCGGTAGAGCTCCATCAAACTTGTTACCAGAAAGGGAGAGAAACCTGAGGCTAGACCATTTGGTTATCGCATCATTTAAAGCACCGGAGAGGTTATTCGAGCTCAAATCTACAACTTCCAGTGACCTGCATCCAGCTAAAGTGAGAGGGATCTCCCCAGAGATTTTATTATTACTCAGAACCAATATTTTCAAACAATTTAGGGCGTCTAGCTCAGGTCGAATTCCACCAGAAAGATTGTTGTTGTTCAGCTTCAATGCTAGTAACTGAAAACACCCCACAATGTTCAAAGGGATGGATCCGGATAACATGTTGTAGGACAGATCAATCATTTGAAGATAAGTCAAATTTCCAATACTCTCTGGTATTTTCCCTGTAAGAAGATTGTACGAGAGAAGCAAGGCCTGTAAGTTTTTGAATTCAGTAATTGTTTCGGGAATATCACCAGTGAACTGGTTATGAGACAGATCAAGGAGCAGAAGTCCCGAATTTTCTGGCATCCCAACAATATTTCTCGGGAGATTTCCAGACAATCTGTTGAAACTCAAGTCCAAAGTTAACAACTTGTCCTGAAAAAACTAACCTTGGGGAAATCCCATATTGCAGTTCATTGAAGGACAGATTGAGCTGAGTCAAGGCATGACATCCAGAAATGCAAGCCGGTATTCCTCCCATAATCGAGTTATTTGCTAAATTAAGCACCAAGAGACTCTGCGACGAATCCAAGAAACATGGTAGAGTACCAGACAACAAATTGAACTCGAGGTTCAGATACACCAAACCTTGGTGAAACTCATTAAGAATCCCCGTCAAGTAGTTGTGGGACAAATCCAAATACTTCAACGACATCGAGTAATACAAACTCGCCGGTATCTCACCGCTAACATGATTGAATCCAAGATCAAGTTTTTCAAGTTGGAGAGAAAAATTCCCAATCCAAAAGGGAATTTTACCTGTGAAGTCATTATGGCTAAGATCCAACTGAACCAGATTTTCGAGCATTGCAAGTGCTTGTGGGACAGCACCACCAAAAACATTATAACTAAGATCCAGAGCCTTAAGGTTCCTCAATAGGCTAAAACACAAGGGGACAGAGCCATTGAAATGGTTGCGCGATAAAACGATGGTTTCAAGAAAAGAAAGGTTGCATAAAGAAGGGTGAATGTCTCCAAACAAGTTGAGGTCATAAAGATTAAGGGCAGTGAGCCGCCCACTCTGGCTGGAGATGGTGACACCATTCCAGTTAGCATGAACGGAAACTGAATCATCCCAACTAGACAAGCTGCGAGAAGGGTCTTGGAGCTCAGATTTGAACTCCAAAAGCGCACTTTTATCCCGCGGGTCCAGCCCCAGACCCACCATCTCCGCGCTAACACTATTTACAGCAGAAACTGTACAGGCTACTAAATGTAAGTGCAAACAAACCCACAAAAACAACAGTAAAAAGGAGCTTCCAGCACGGGTAAAGATTCCTATAGCCCGCCGCCGTTTACGGAGTTTCAGTTTCATGGGCTCGCGAGCAAGATTGAAGAGAACAATGGCAGAAAAATGAGTACCTCGAATCAGCATAACAGCCCAGTTCCAGCTGGAGAATGATGATGAAAATGGAGAATCTTTACCTGTCCGGACATTCTTTCTTGTATCTTGAATTCTTTGAGAAATGGGGGGAAAATGGAGATAATCAAAAGGGAATATCACAAGAATCAATTAAAGGAGCATAGGAAATCGTGTGCTAAAGCGAACTTTGCTTTATTTCTTAATTATTATTCTTGTCCCTTCTCTTTATCGATCCGTTTTAACTTTTCTCGTTCTCTTTTTGATTATTTGCAATCTTTTCATGCCATCAGTAAATACCATTTTTCATGTTGATAAGATATGAGATCAAATGGACGGTTTCACTAAATCATGAAGATAAAATTTTTATATTTTTTCCAAAAAAAATTATTTGGTTTTAATATTTTGTACGGTCTCTAGATTCTTAGCCTATAATATGCTCTATTATATATAAAACCAAAAATGCTCCCTTTTGTTTTTTTAATGATAATGTAAGATGTGGTTTATTTGACGAATTTGAATATGAGAATATGGTATGGGTTCGATTCAATCGGTTCATAAATTTTTTTAAAAAAAAATTTGATGAACCCTAAACTGATAAATCCGATCATTTCCATTTCCCAGATAAAGATGAGACGATTCAACTTATTCTCAAGACAATCTAATTATCACCAATTTTTTAAAAAAAATAATGTGAGATCGAACATGAACTCACTTATTTATATCAATGGATCTACAACAAGAGCTCGAGAGTAACACATCATTTACCCTCGTTTGGATGCAAAAGATTGATATCCATCTATACTTACTCGAAGATGATAGTTTGCAATCCATAATTTGAAACTTTAGAAGAAAATAAAACAGTTACTCGTTCGCAAAAAATTATTATTTTTTGTACCTCGGTGGGCGCCGCTGAGTTGGCATCCACGTCTCTTTTTTTTTTCAATTGTTAATAAACAAAATCAGCGCAACTATCTCTTCTTCTCAAAAATTAAGCGACCGGGAACTCTATCTTCTTCTCAAAAACTAAGCACACTTATCCACAACGCTGTGAAAAATCGAACCGATTTCGTTTTTTTCCTTCATCTTATTGGCTGCAAGTTCCTGATGCCAATCATATCCTTCAGCTAAATTACCCACGCTTTTAATGATGTTCGATCTATCTCCATAGATTCAAGGAGAATCAGAAGGAGAAATATGGCGGTGAGAACTTGGGGTTGTGAAAGCAGCTCTCGCGACAATGGCAATATGCTTGGCGGATACATAGGGGTGCCACCTCTGTATTGGCACTTGAAGGAAGGAATCGCTGCTGTTAGCCGCTCGTCTTCCCAGTATTGCCCACCGTCCGACTGCGACTATGATTTTCAGCCCCTTCTGTCCATTTCCCAAGGTAAACTTCATGTTCGATATGTTTAGATCTCTGAATTTTGTGCGTCGGTCACGCGTTGAGTTATTGGGACTTGCTCTTTGTGCTCAACTGGATTTTGTTTATTGTTTCAAATGTTGATGAAATGATTGTGTCTTTCATGTGGTATGACATGTCACCTCGAATGTGCTCTCAGCCATGAAAATTCAGGCATCTCTACTGGTAGGAGGGATAAGGGGCTTGATGGAAGCTTCTCTTGCGTATCTTGTGGAAAAGTGAATGATTTACTAAGGTAAATGTCTGATCTTGTTTCTATATGTTCTGTTTCTTGTATAATTATAGGATTTTTATATTCAACCGTAATGAGGTTGAAGTACTTCATCATCAATATTCAACTGCTATTAGTTCCAAATGGTGGTGAGGCCTCTGAATTCTCTGGCTGGTGTGATTAGTACTTTGTTGAGTTCTGCGCCATGATTGCATCATTGGATTATTTTCTAGTTAATGGCTTATTTTTTAGTAAATGGTTGGAATTATTCAGTTTGTCTCCATACTTGGTGGAATGGAGCCCTTTGTTTTCTTTGTAAGCTTCCTTGTAGAGATTGAAGTGGTTTAACTTGTCAATCTTGTAATTCAGCACGCCTTCCGAGTGAGGATATTATTTGTTCAACAAAAATTTTTTGATGTAGAATGTGATCTGGTCACATGAAGATCGGGCACATGCCTTTGCGTTCTCTCTTGTGTTCTATTAGTTTTTTAATTTGTCCTTTCCAAATGATTGTGTTATGTCTTTAACCTGATCATATATTTTTTTGTTTTCACCCTTCTTCCAATCAGTCATGTTTTGTTCTAATTTAATAAAAAAAATCTGTACAACAAAAAAAAAAAGATAGGTAATCGGTGCATACCTTGGAACGGCAGAGATCGGGTGGCGGAGTGGTGGATGAGTTTCGATCCTAAGGCGGAGATTGGGCGGTGAAGTGGTGGGTATCGCTTATTTTTTGAGAAAAAGAGATAATTTTGTTGATTTTGTGTATTGACAATTGAAAGCAAGTAAATAAACAAGAAACAGAAATCCAAAACAGATGGAATATAAATAAACTACAAACGAACAATTTAAAACAACAAACTCAAAATAAAAAAAAAATTCAATTCAAGATTCAAGATTCTCTCGAGTTCAACGAGTTCAAGAAAGTTTCACCCTTGCGTCAGACACAAAACTAGTTCAAGCAAACAAATGAGAAAAAACAATTAAAACAAAACATTTGATAATCAACTACAGTGAGTGAAATCCAATCACGATTAATCTATGCAATCAATAACTTTTTGTACCGTATCTTCTGATCCTAAAGAGAACGATGTGATATTCTCTGCGTGTGAGGGAGTAATAAAGGTATCATTTCATGATACGATCCTAAATTATAGCATTTCAGGAAGAGATATTCTTCCTCGAGAAAGCAGGAAAAACGGCCAAAAATAAAGAGGAATATCTAAGACGCTTTATTAGCATGAATGCTATCATTTCATTGTCGGTCATCTGATTCAAAACATGTTGAGAATTCACCAAATGTCAAATTGTTGTACCGTATCTTCTGATCCTAAAGAGAATGAAGAGATATTCAAGAAGAAATAACATGTTTCTGGGATCTATACCTGGGTAATTTAGCCAGACGCCGCTGATTGGCATAAGGGACTTGCACCCAATAAGATGAAGAAAAAAAACGGTTCGATTTTTCACAATGTCGGTGGGTAAGTGTCGATGGCTTTTTTTTTTGGGGAAGAAGGGATAGTTCAGCACATAGCTTATTTGAAGAAGAGATAATTTTCCTAATTTTGTGTATTAAAAATTGAAAAAAAAAAATAAGAGCCATGTGGGCATCCAATTCAGCGGCGCTTAGAGAAGTACACACCAAAGGTGTGCAGGATAACTTTTTTGTATATATATATATATTGATCTTGAAAAATAAAAATACATTTAATTATATCTCTCGTGTAAATTTTCTAAACCCATTCGCTTGACTTGGTTCGGTTGTGTGAATCGGAATTTGAAGAAAACAAATGGTCGATAAAGTGGACTGGTCCATTTCAAATTGGGCTTGCGAATTATTTCTCCAGTTCCCACTTAAGATATGGGCTTCTATTTACAAATCTTTCTAAAAAGAAGGACAGTCCATCAACTATTCAGTCTGAAACAAATTATTTAGAAACAAATTAATTAGAGGAGGAACTATATTGAAGATTTAAATAAATAATGAATACACGAAAATAGTTCTTAAATAAACGAGTATTGAAAAAAGGAAAAATTGGTAGATAACCATCTTAAAAGACCCTTTGTATGAAATTAACAGCATTTTACAGTCTCTTATTTTCAAAAATCAAACATTTTTAAACTCAAGCACATTTACAACACTTGCACATAAAGTTTATATCATTTACTGATTATTGAATTTGTAATTTATTGTGTTATTATCACGAGTTGAAGTTATATCTTGGGAGAATATTGCTATTTTTTTCGAAAGCATCAAGAACGTGATATTCAACATTAGTCTCGATTTTGATATCTTCATTGTCATCTTTCCACAAAATTCGACATTGCCTCCATGGTAATTTATTCTTTAATTCAGACTCCTTGTGTTGATCCTCTTCAATATGCAGTTTAATAATCAAGTCTTCAAGTTCCACATCTTTTTTCACTTATAGTTGAGACAAATTTTTAAATTATTCTATGATGGTGGAAGTTTCTCAATTATCGCAACAACTTGATAGGGTTCATTCGTATGCTGCGCATACCCTCATCATACAAATAATGTAATATCAATTGCAACTCTTGGACTTGCGCTATAATATATATGAAGTCCACCATTTTGAAATCTAGAAATTTTCCAACAATGAATTTCTTCGCATCGATATTTTTCTATCTATATTTCCTTTTCAGAGATCACTATATATGTCATGGAACATATTGTCCAAACGGTTTATAAGAATATAGTTGCAACATTAGCGGTCATCATTTCCCCATACATCTTTACCATTTATCTTGTATTTGTTGGTTTCATTTTCGGGTATCATTGGAGCTCTCTAATGCAAAAATCTTACTAGGTTCAAGGTGGTAAAATAGACATCATTTTTCGTTGTTTTTTTTTTTTTTTTGAAGTCTGCATGGTTGAATTTTTTTGGCAAGTCTCCTTGTTCTAGTGGAGTGTTTGTTGTTGTTGATGAAACAGAGTTACAAGCGCTTGGACTTCCCCAGTGCTGCCTTGATTTTCCAAGAAGGATGTTGGGCACGAGGGCGGCCTTTTTAGCGCAACGCCTGCTGCTTGGAAAATACAGACATCTCTTGTGGCGCTAAGGCTCCCGAGCTTGTCATCTGCTGTTTGGGCACTTCTTGTACAACTTTTGGATCGAGTGTCTATTCAACTCCATTCTTTGAGCTCAAAATTTCCAATATATTCATATTAGCGCGTATTCAATTCCTCTGATGCCTTTCACATGAAAAGTAACTGCTACAGGTATCGGTTTAATAAGTTTTCCATGTGCATTACAAGAACCTAGACTTTAATTTTACGCTTCGGGTCATGAAACTGAAATATAAAGAAGTGTCAGTTTCAGTTCAGGATTCCAAGATAACTATGGTCAAATCTATGGGGAAACATGAATAATTCTCCAAGTACATAATCAAATGTTTAGACCGGTGACTTAGTAGTGTAGAGTCATAAATCTATAGATTTTTTGTTTTAAAATTTTTTATACTGCTTCATTACAAATTAAAACAATTATTTTTAATACTTATTAATCTCCCATCAACTCGACTCAAGCCTAGATGTGATAAAAAAAATTCGGTTTAACATAATAAACCGACCACACTGAATTAATTAAGAGTTCTCACTTCCGTATTGGATTTAAAAAATCAACTAAACTAATTAAAGTGATTTAGAATTTTAATATTAAAAAAATTAACATTTCTAAGACCTGAATTATAAAATTCCTGTGGGACTTGTCTTTAAACTTTGTTATATATGACCCAAATTTGACAAGGAAGAAAACTTGCAAGTTTCCAAGGTTTTTCTTGTTTTTCAGAGAGACTGCCAAGACTTCAATTACATAAAACCCCACATTTTGGTCGAATTGATGGCCAATAAAGGGTTCTAAATTTGGGTCACGCTTCCCCTACCATAAATAAAATTAAATCACACGCATCCTCCTTCGGTATTTCCATAATTGTCTCCAAAAAAATATACAGTTGTGGATTAATTCACTTGTTCAACTCCCAACCACCAATTAGTTAAAGACAGCAGTTGAATTAATTGGAAATCATCAATAATTCACAACTACCCCATAAATAATATTTGCTAGTGATAATCAATTTTCAATACTGCATTACATAAATTATTTCATTTTCGTCTCAAATATTAAAGTTGTATTTCTTTTCTCGAAATTCACAAATATATAATCTAGTTTCTTATTATCTTTTCTACTGATACATCATATCAACGAAGTCTTGAAAAGACGCAGCCATTTTTCGAATGAATTAAATGATAAAACATGAATTTGTATGTGATAACAAATAAACAATCACATTTTTTAGTAGGTGTCTTGTGAGAAAGTCTCACGAATCTTTACCTGTGAGACAAGTCAACTCTACCGATATTCACAATAAAAAGTAATACTCTTAGCATAAAAAGTAATAATTTTTCATGGATGACACAAATAAGATATACGTCTCACAAAATACGACCCGTGAGACCGTCTCACAAGTTTTTGCCCATATTTATTTGAGACGAATGATGTGTGTGTGTGTATATATATATATATTAAATTGTCATATCCACAATATCTAATCTTCTTAAATATATATATATATATATATATTTTATTTATTTATTTAAATTGTAAATTATACAGCTGTAGGGAGAGAGGAGGCCGTGATATTGGTGGCACTAACTGGCTGTGGACCACCCTCGCAGCTAGCATAGAAAGAAGCTGCACATTACTAACTTGCCTCGCTCGTGATATTTCTACACCACATTTGGTACCAAGTCTACGTCTATACGTATATATTTATGTACGTATCGCATGCGCAAACCTCACGTCGAGTTTCCAATAAATTGTAGAGATGATTTCATGTCTGATAAATAGGATTTCCTACGCGATGATTTACAACAATTTCAAATGTTATAGAAAACACGAAGCTTAGTGAAATATCGAGTTCGTTATCATGTGAGTGTTAAACTGATTAGACATTGATTTCAGATGATTTAGAAATTAATATTAAAGTTTTTAATATTTGATTTTTATTAAGTGATATAATAAATTATTGTAATGGCAAGGATGAAAATACAAAACAATCATTTAATCATGGGTTGGCCATTTTTTCCATGCATAGAATCTATTTTTCAAAACATTGTTAAATAAATAAATATTCATTCCGTCCTATATGTAGACATATTTGTGTTTTCACTAGAAAATTGTTGGAAAAAACAAATTTACGATTGTTCAATTTACTTTTTTTAATAAATGTTTTAATATGATCTAAAAATAGCAAATGATCAATATATTTTTCATCCCGATAATTAGATATGTCTTCATTTTTTTCAGACCGATTCATTTTCTGGAGTCCTTGACTAACATAAAAATTAGTTATGTACTTTCTGAGTCCACATATGTTTTTTTGATGAAATTTGGTATAAAACATTAAAAATTTAGAACAAATATATGATATTTCCAAACTAAATATTTTAGATCTAATATGTTTTTTGAGTACATAAATTTGTATAACAAAATTTGATATTAATGTCATGTTTTTTCAGATGAAAATTCAATACAAAATCTTGAAAAATTGTTATTAATATATGATATTAATTTGAGTATTAAATAATTTAGATATTGCATTGATATATGATTTTTGAGTACTCACACATGCATAACAATTTTTTGGTATTAATGACATGTTTTTTTAGACGAAAATTTGGTACAAAACATTAAAAAATCTGGTATTGATATATGATATTTGTGTATTAAATGTTTCAGATATTACATTAATATATGATTTTTTTAGTACTCGAACATATATAACAAATTTTGGTATTAGTGACACATGTTTTTTTTAATGAAAATTAGTACAAAACATTAAAAATATAGTACTAATATATGATAGTTCGATATAAACTCTTTCAGATCATGTACAAATATACGATATTTGAGTACACAAACAAATGTAAAAAGTATTGATATTAATATTGTTGTCCCAAATTTATAGTCAAAAATGTATTTTTTGTACCAGATCTAAAACATTTTATTCAACAATATCACATACATGTTCCATATTTTCAAAGTTTTGTATTGAATTTCATCCGAAGAATAATCGTAGTTCCAGAAAGTACAAAAACGTTTTTGTGTGAATCAAGGACTATAGAAAAAGTTTCGATCTGACAGATACCGAACACACATTTAACTAAATTGTTGAAGATAAAAACAAGTCTCTCATATAAAATTGTTATAAATAACTAATATATTTAACGGTCGTGGAATAATTATTTTAGTTGCTGAAAATCTTTTATAAAAAATAACAAACTATGAATTCTTTATATTTCCAAATTTTGAACACACTCTTATCGATCCATACATATTTTTATAGATATACATGTTTACGCTTTGAAAACATCTCAAAATTATATATAAATAAAATAAGGTAATGCATGCAATTATCCACAACTAATTATTTATGTTACCGATTTAAATGACAGTAATTATGGCCTCTGGGCCTCCCCTACTATAATAATAGCACAATTAAATATTTTAAAACCCCATTGGACCAGACAGACCACACCAGAGCCATAACAGAACTTAACAGATAATTATTTACACAGATGCGATTAACAGCATTTCTGTATCCTGGTCCCAATGCTGGTTCAGTCAAAGGATCTTAAAAAAAATTTAATTCTAACAAAATAATCAAAACTGAAAAATATTGTGCTAAATATATTTTAAATTACATATAAACTTTAGTATCAAACTGTTTTAAGAACAAATAAAATGTAAAGTGTAAAATCTTATTACACAAATGATTTTTAATGATATTTGGAAAAAATATTATGATAGATTCCAAAGACACTGATATATTTATTGTTATAACATCTTTTTAGTTTATGCAAGAAGTGATTTTTTAGTTGTACGAGATTTTGTTACAATTGTATCTCGAATTCGATATCAAAATCCGAGTTAATCTCGTTTCAAATTCAGACCTTAGTGTCACGGGAACTGTATGAAGATCAAAACAAAGAAGTGATTATCAAAGATCAAGAAAAGGGGCAGTCTTCTATCCAATACCAGAAAACTTGCCTGGAATCAGCTGTCCTTGAAACAATAACATCAATAATTACAAACAAATTAAAAACCTTAACTTTCACGCTAAACAAAATTCAACAAATTCAAAAGGGACTCTAATTTTCGAAAAAATAAAAGGAAAAAAGATTATATTATATATATAAAAAGACTAGAGATGGCATCCGAAGCAATTACAGGTTTTGGGAGTGAAGGAGCAGAAGCCGAAGGGCCTGTTCGGGATGTTGCAGTTGATCGCATAGCAACACGGCGACGCCAAGCAGTAGCTTCTGCTCCGGCCTCCGCAGCAAGTGCACAGCGCACAAATCTGAAAACTCCCCAGTCTTCTCCGGCTCTCGTTCACCATAATCATCATCTCTTCCGTCCCCATCGGCACCATCTCCACCGCCGCGCTCACGTTCCCCTCCGCCGTGAACCCATTTTCCTGCCAATTCACAACTCAGTCATGATCAAACCGATCAAAGAAATGAAAGACGTGGAATGGAATAAAACCCATGAATTTGCTAGTGAACTGATAGGGATCTAAGTTATATATCAAACCGGAAGATTTCGATTATTCTTTCAGAAAGATACTCACGAGGGACGATTGAATTACTTCGGTTGATGCACTGGATGCAGCGAATAACAATAGGAACAGCGACCAGAGGACCCCGCCAGCAGTTGGACGCATCTCTTGCAGTTGTTATTCAGCTTTTTGGCGAAGGAATCTCGAAAATGGCGGAGAAAATAGGTTTGCAAATTAGGATGAAAGCGTTGTCTTTGCTATAAATAAGATGGATATGAATAGAGAAGGTGGGGGTTAATGGGATTCAACTGTAAAGAAGAAGATTTTAATTTCTGCACACTTCCTTTTTTCCAAGAGAAAAGTGGAGTAATGGAGTTCGGAAGGTAGTGGAGATAGAGAGAGTGTGTGTGTATGAGTAATTAAGCTTTGATAAAAAATGGATATGAGACGATCTCAAATGTCGTATTTTACGAGACAAATCGTTTATTTGGGTTATCTATGAAAAAATATTATTTTTATGCTAAGAGTATTATTTTTTATTGTGAATATCGATAAAATTGACTCATCTCATAGATAAAGATCCGTGAAATCGTCAAGAGACCTACTCTTAAGTTTTTCTAAATGAAAGATAGCAAGTGTCATTTGTTTTATTTTAACTATAATAATTTCCTCAATATCATAATACACTAATATTATTTATAATAAAAATAATATATTTAAAAAAAATCAAAATATTATATTTTTGTTACAAATTGTTTGACGTTACATAATAAAAATATTAATTTAAAAATGTTAATTAATGTAATTAACTAAATTTATAAATATAAAATTATATCATGACTCTAAAATATTATTCTAAATTATTGGAATTACTATGATATATTATTAGATTGAGATACAAAATGCATTAATTTAAATATGAGTAACGTCTTACTTTAAGGGAACATTGTAAAATTATTATTGCAAGTAAGATTGCGTTTAATTTTTGGTCCTACTTCGATCTTTGTTTATTGACTTTGATTTTTTAAAAAAAAAAAAAATTCCTATCAACACAAAAAAATGTTCAGACATTAAAACTATATGGAATTGACCCAAGGGAAGTGACACAAAAATTGGGAAAAATGATCTCGTAAGTTGACCTATTTTTGCTTTTTTTTTTCCTCCTTTATATATATATAATAAAAAATGAGAGACATTAATAATAATATTAATAAATAGCTAACAATAATAAAATAGAAAAAATGACAAACACTAATAATAATAATAATAACTTAAGAATTTGAATCCATGCAAAAATTGTTTCTAAAATTTCTTTGTGTGACATCGTAATGTAGTAAATAATTATAAAAATAACAATATGATCGAAAAAAAATGAGAAACATTAATAATAATAACCATCATTATCATAACTTAAGAATTCGAATGCATCCATGCAAAAATTGTTTCTATAATTTCCAACCCTTAACTAAAATTTATAGTAATGGGTTCATTGTTTGTAAAAATAAATAAAAAAATCCGACCGTTATTTGGTTTTTATATTTATTGTTCAAGTAACAGTCGATTAAAAAAAAACTCGAATTGGAACAAATTTTTCTGCAACTTACAGGTTTTCCGGTTCAACATCGGTCAATCTATCCAGTTTTAGTTTTCAAAAGAATCAAAACTATGGTCGACTGGCATGTTTTTATATCAATTATTATCTCACTCGTGCGACGTACATACTATTAAAATTAATAAATATGCATTTTTTAATAATTATTTAAATTATTGATATGATAAATATATTTAATTATGATATGACCATTTTTATACCCAAATAAAAATAAAATGCTACCGTCAAATTAAATTATTTATTATTTCATTCGATATATTGATTGAGCTGAACTGCTATTAATAAAAAAATAAAAAAAATGTTAAAAAAATATGCTATTTGACAATCAAAATATATTGATGTGTGAATATCACGTCTAAAAAAAATTAAGATATCATTTGTTGGGTTGAAAAACATAGTCAATCTTGATTTTGATTATAACAAAATTTGTCTTTGTGTTTCTAACATATTTACTCAAGTGTGTAGTTTTTAGCTCAAGTTGGAAGCCGTAACTCGAATTTAACCAAATTAAAAATCTGACAACTTTCAATGTTTTGATGATTTCTCACAGCTTGATAATGCAAAGGACAAATCGTCAAAACCACTTAACACAAAACTCAATTTAGAACATGTTGTATATCACGTCAGTTATGTTAAATTAGATGTTATCTGAACAAAATAATGGCAGCAAAACCAAACTGATTGCACGAAAATAACAATCAAATGAGCATGATAAATTACGATATTTTGGTCAGTCTGAATAGATTGATAATCCAAATGAAACGATTCAGTATGTCTTATGAAGCTAAGATAATGATCTACAGATAATATTTACAAGTCAAAGTATGAATCGGAGTATAAGATGCTGATAAAAGACGATGAAGATATGTGTTATGCGCATGCTGAAATCAGCAATGCTGGTTTCAGAATAACTCATTAAGTTGTTTCAGTTAAGCAAACGAGCAAACTGAAAGACCAATTTAACAAGTTCAATTGAGCAATCAGCAAAAACTGAATGACCAATTGAGCAGATGAGCAAAACTGAATGACCAGCTGAGCAGGTTCAGTTGAGCAGTGGCAAAGTTGGATAAAAGCGTCAAAATCTTATAGGCTCGGGAAAACTGACCAGCAAAGCAGAAAGTCTATTTTGAATATCAATAAACTTTTATAGAGTATTCTAAAGCCTTTATTGAATACTTATATGCTTTTAAAATATACAAAAATCATTAAATTTTTTACATTGAATACACCCCCGTAGATGAAATGATACGATCAATATAAACACTTAAAAGAGTATTATTTACACTCTATTTTTTAAAATATACTTCGTATTTACTCTAAAATGCCTAGTATTTCTTCAAATGATTTTTTTAAAAATATTTATATAAATATACAATGTCTTTTATATATTTTTTAATCAAATCTAATAAAATATTAAATTAATTCACAAAAACCATCAAGATATTATCTTATGGATCAATTTGTGAGACGGTTCTTCTACTCGACACGACTCATGAAAAATATTATTTACTGTCAAAATTATTATTTTCATTAAAGATCTGAACCGAACTAACCCGTCCTATAAGTATATATCTGTGAGATCATCTCACATGATATTTATTCGAACTGATTTAGTTATATTTATTTTTTTTAATTCGAGTAATTTTTCATAAATATGTTTATAAAAATTTAATTAAATTATTGCTTTCTAATATTTTTTAAGTATCATAATAAATTATTATAAAATAATATTATTATTAGTATTTTTTCTTCAAAAATATATTGTAGCAAATTTTAAGATAGTTTTTTATTTTCTAATAATTATTTATATTCATATTTATAATATGTATTTCTTTAATTTAATGAATTACGAAAAAAAATTATAAATATTTATATAATTTATAATTATTAAGTGTGTCATTATATATTTAAATTCCTAAAATAAATTTATTTTTAATTAAATAATAAATATTTATACTCTTATTTTTTAACATAAATTATTATTTTATTTACACATGTAATATATTAATATATTTTTTGTTTAATATTATTTCGAAATGATTTAAATAAACATATAAAAAATAATTTTATTTTTAAAATTAAATAAATTAGTAATATTTAAAATTAAAATATTATTAAATATAACACTAATTTACCATTTTTTTTAGTACGAATTTTTTTACTATCAACTCTACTTCTAATTAAAGATCAAACATCGACTATTCCAAGCTTCCAACATTGACTCCAAAACAAAGCCCAATAAATTTGCAGAAATCCCCAAATTCATCCGCGGATAAGAACGTTGCAAGAATAGTCGTCATCCTATTGTTGTAATCGCAGGAGATCATCTGGAAATGGGACGTCGCGCAGGCCGCAATTCGTCTTCCTCGGACCAACCATCGCTGTTGACCAGAGGGGTCAACTCTGTGTTTGCCTTCGTCCGTTTAGCTGAATTCGAGATCCTCTTCGTCCTCTTCTTCCTCATCGCGTATCTCCTCTTCAAAGATCTGGTTAGTGGATGCTAATTGTGGGCAGTTCTCTTAATTCATTATTGATCGATTATGACGACTGAATATTTATCGGTTGGGTTTTCTGGAATGTTTACTAGACATCGAGGCCTGAATATAATCAAATCCTTGTGAAGAAGCCCGGGGGACCTGATTGGTGGCCTTACTAGGAGAGGCTACTGCTGCAAATGAGTCCTGATGTGTAACTGGTTTGGTAATTAGGAGCTTTTGTTGCCGATATACAAATCAGTACGAATTCTCGTTGCTTTATTTTTCTTGATTCTTGTAAATATCATGGCTTGAAACGCATATATTTTCTTGTATCTTTCTCAATTTGCAACTATTCATGTAATGCCATATTATCTCTGTTTTAAATTTTGGACTTACTTGGATGAAAAGCTGTAGCTTGAATTTAAATGCAATTGGAAGTGGTAGAAATCGAACTGGAAGAATAATTCACTGGCCTGACTTGAGTATTCAGTTTCATTATTAAATCTAATAAGAAACCCATGAAATTGGCATATCATATTTTTCCCCACGCTTGGCATGTTTATGGTAACGAAGAAGTGGACAGGTAATACCTTAGAGTGGGGAGGGTTGGCATAATTACCTAAGAAATGGAGTTAGTGGGGGCTATTAACGAATCGAGTTTAAGCCTATGAATATGTACTCCATTTCCACGGTTCAAATACTGAATCTCCGATCAATCTCATTCAAAATTCTATCTGAATTTGCTACTTGGCCTTTCTATTCCGACTTCGTGTGTTAATATTCAGGCACACATTCTATTCCTCAGAAGTGATGATTTGTACTCGCTAGTTTGGGAAACTAAAAGTACCTGTGTTAGAGGATAGATATTTTTAAAGAAAGCTGTGAGTTCCATAAGCCTCGTGTTTGTTAATCTGACGTCACAAACTTAAAATATGTTTTGTTTATTCCGAACCGGGTTTTCTCTCTTTCAAACATAGCTCTAGAAATCAGTGAATCATATTTGTTCTCTACTGAACCCGAACTGAGAACTATTGTCTCTTCCACCATGCTTGTTGGACCATATCAGTATTGTTTCCTTGCTGCTGTACTTGTCCTACCATTAGAGTTCAGGCCCTACTTTCCAAGTATTTGGAGTTTCCCATGTTCCTGTTCCGGTAGATGCTGCTATTATGGCTGAGTGGTTGCTCTAAATTCAGTCTCTTCATTAACAACAGGGCTATCCGGCTGCCTGTTGGCTCTAAAGTCAGCCTGCTGACTAACAGCAGAGCAAATTCACTCATCTTATTTTTAGTAACACTTCATTTCAATTAATACTTGCAATTACTGTAATTTTGTACACTAATTTCCTACAATTTGTGCCTTCTAACCTATCACTGCAGGAATTATGACACAAATACATAGTTAAAATGAAATAGGTGTTTTGAGTTATTATGCATCCTTTTAGTCAGCTAATACGTACTTGTTCTGGTTTCTGTACATTGCGTATGACATGTTATCTCTTGCAGTTTTAGTTTTGTACATTTTTAACCCGATTTCATTTGTTTCAGTTTATTTATCTTGAATTTCATCGATCTTGTGGTCTGTGTGTTTAATCGGATAAGGATTACAATCAAACATTTGCACTTAAATCACACATTTGGTTGCCTTTTTTATGTGCTCTTGTTGCCTGTGTATTATAGTGTGATATTTTTTGTAATTATATTCATGTAACTATGTTCTGACGACTAATTTTAGTTATTCTCTTTGAAATCAATAAAATATATTACGATTCAATTTTTTTTTAAACCAAACCAAATTGTAGTTGAACACATCTACTATTAATTTTTATATAATAGTTTTTGTGGATTTTTTTCCCGATATTTTTACAAGAGTATAAAATGTTATTTCTCAGTTAAATCTAACATACATATAAATATATGACTTTTAATTGTGAATTTTCCAATATACCCTTATTCATTTAATGTAGCAAATTAAATCAATAATTTTTTTGATGGATTCTTTTATAATTTATTGTCTATCTTAAATGCCTTTGGATATTAATGCATATTGAATTTATCAATTTACCTATAATTTTTCTTTGTTGCTAACTAAAATTTGTCACAAAAATTAGTGTATTTCTTCATGGTTGCTAATGAATATTTAATATTTATATCTTATCTTATCTTTTCTTTTCTTTTATAAATTGATTTAAGTAATAATTAAATAAATAGTTACTCAATAATTTAGTGATTTCATTTATGATTCATTATGTATTATGATAATATTTTAGATAATAATGTTTTTAAAATTAAAAGTTTCTATTACTATATATTTTTGTTATTAATTTTCAATTGCGTTCTAAACATAATACAAAGTATGGTTATATTAGCATTATTCTATTACGAAATCATTGTATATAATATATTGATTTGTTATTTTGTTTGTTCTTTTCAACCTATTAATTAATTTCTAATTGTATACGATGAAATTACATACATAAAAAATAATTTTTTCTCTTTTCTACATATTAATTAATTTATCATTATATATGATGAATTTATATACATAAAAACTATTTTTCACATTTCAAAATAACAAAATTATTATTTAATATTACTCACATATTAAATTAACTAAGTTATGTTTACCAATTCATTGTGCATTATTACTATGATTGCAACTTAATGAAGCATGGATGATGACATAGAGTGGTCATCCTAACAATTAATATTTGTGTTTAAATTATTATTAGCAATTAAAATTATTTTGTGTTCGATGAAACTATTTGATTAGTGAGAATAAATTTGATTTAGAAAAATGATTTCTAAAATGTAAAATAACAAATATATCATATTTGTTAGGTGCAATAATTGTTTATGTAAGATATAACAATCTAAATGTGACGTTTGAGTTGTTTTATGATTTTAAAAGATTTTAGTTAATGTTGCATCGTTACCCCGGTTATAACTTTTGGTAAATCGACAAATGCATGATCTTACAATTGGTATATATAAGAGTCAAAGTCATGAGATCGATTCTCATAGATTGCAATTAGTGTAATTATTGATATTGTTGGAATGCAATAATTGTCCTTGTTGGATACATCGATCGAATCATGACGATTGAGCTACTATACCGTTTAAAATATTTGAGTTGATTTGTAATATCTATTCTATAAAAGGAAAAAGTTAAACAAAATTCGCAATGAGTTAAAAGTTAGCAAAGACACCATTGATATTTAACTTAATAACAAGTTTATGAGTTTTATTTTAACATCATTATGATAATTTAGTTAATTAAGATAATTTTATTTGGCAATCACTATATGCACTCCATTTAAATACATTGTGATTTTGGTTTTAGTAAAATTTACTATTCTCTTAATTTTATTTATATTGTTTTTCATTGTGAATGATATTTGGATGAAAAATACCTTTGTTAATTTGAGAGAGCTGTCATTATGTTATAATCATGTAAATTGAAAAATGTTATATAAATAAGTGAATATATTTGATTTATCGTCATGGTGTATTTTTATTTATTGTATTTTGATATATTTAGATTAATAAATACTCGTAAACAAGATGTTATTCAAACGATTTTAAAAATTATCTAAATCTCGTTATTATATTTTTCATTATTAATCACCACGTGCATCGCACGTGATCATTCCTAGTATATATAAATACATGGGCATCATAAGTGGGTAGGTCAAGAGGCTGATACAAGGTGGTGATAATATACGATTTCCAGAAAAGGTAGCAACCTTAAATTCAAGCATCGTAATTGGAGATACAACAGGAATAAAGGGGTAGAATCAAAAAGTGGGGGAGAAATCATTCGACAGTCCACTACTGAGTTATTAATATAATGTCCATATAATCAATAGCTATCCCATTTTCATTGTATTGTACATGGTTCTTGAATATTCACGTAGATGATAATACCCTGCTCTACACTTCTAACTGGGATGTCATAAACCATTGTAATAAGTAGAAATATGCTGTGTGTGTTTGCTGAGTGATAAGAGTTGCAGAATTATAAACTCATTTTAAGGTTTGTTCATGCTACACTTGGTGAGTTACACGTTATCTAGTTGAGGGCTCGTTGTCCTAATCAGTATTAATTACACGTACAATCATAATTAATCAGTAAACAATTAAATCGTGAGTTAAAAATTTGTGTTTGGTCTTATAAAAATTTCGGCATGACCTTCCCGTAAATAAGATATACCAGAAATCAAATACTCAAAATAAACAACATATGCCTTCAATAAATAATATTTATATAAGCAAGTGACGACTATACACATTCATGACATATACAAACAAAAAAAATATCATATAATCCGAGAGATGAAAATGCTACGCATTATCTAAATACGATTGAGCCCACTTTCATAGAGCTCTAGTACTTCCTGATCGCTTCCTCTCGAGCACCTGAGGTCGTACCACCTATTATGTCCCCACACAAAAAACTCGACAACAACCTTTCGGAGGTCAGAAACTCCAATACGAGACATCAAGAAACCACAATGTTTGGCATATAAATTCAATGATGCAATCCATGAATACATGCTGGATATGATGATATCAAGAGTTAAATGATCGGTATCAGCAATCATACATGATATGCTCGAGCTGGTCAACGACTCAGCGGACCGTACTTGGGATATGGCCCAGCCTTGAAGCTAACAACTACCTAAGTCGGACCGAATCAAAGTATCAAACATCTCCATTACATAATATCATATCATATATATATATATATAACGGATCTCAACCGAAATATAACTGGATCTCAATAACAGACAAACTCAATATGATATGTTAAGTGGTATTGATGTGTCTAACTAAAATAAAAATGTGTGTGAACAAAATAAATATTATTTATTTTACACATCAATTACCCACTGATAATGTGCAAGTCTGCATATAATATAACACAAATCAACAAGTAACAAATAAATTAGACATAGGATTATCATATGCTTTGTTAGACATCGTGAAAATAACTGATCTCTACGTACGTCAACCAATTTACCAGTAATTTAAATCCTCAAGAAAATCTTGGAAATATCAACTCAAACAAATCACTCGAATATTAATTAAATTTAAATGGTCTTATCATCGCATAACAATCTCACATTCATTTAATTTCAACTAAAATTCCAACTTTATTTATTTAGGCACTTTAAATTTCTAAACTTCCAATATTCAATTAAAATGCCTAAAATATATAATTTATCTTTAAATGGCACTAAACTAATATTCAAACGACTAATTTTCCTAAATTACCAAACTTTGAATTTTATATAAAAATTCATAATATTTCAATTTGCTTATTTTAATAGCTCGAATTATTGCGACAAATTCTAATAATTAAAAACATCATTTTTTCCTCAAATTATCGCATTATTATATGAACGATAAATTATAGGCTTGTCTGGTTATATCTTTAAGTCGATTAACTCCGGAACATGAAACATGAACCCAATTATCAGAAAACCAGAATGTCTCTCAATGAGATAGGGAATAGTTGCAGTTTTCTCATTCACGAAATCAAATTTTCAGATTCATTTGTTATCATTTATGGCAATGTGCCAACAATCATTTAATGCAACATGCAATGAATCAATAAAAGATCGAGAAAAAATTCTTTTTGTATCAGATAAAGCAAAAGTCGAACGTTGCAAGGATTTGAAGCTCCAAAACAACTTGCAATTCTACACTCTCTCAATTTTATCAACATCTCCAAGTTACAGCCATTTGAAAAATTATCAAACCAGTCTCAAGCCCTATTTTCAAATTTATTATTAATCTTCAAGGATCAATCAAGGCTAAGGCCTCTCACAATTTCTCGGGCCTTTGTTTGATCACATTCGAGAAATCTTGAACTGATTGAATCCAAGGACCCATTCCTAATTATAGTTGTTGTATTGTTGGTTTGGTGATAATAGAAATCTTGAAAGACATAAAATGATTAAATGTTTGAAACTTTCATAAAAAACTATTGTGATTCTTAAATTACCACATTTATTTATTTTATCAAGTTCATTTGATTGTATCATCATCTAGATCGTATGAACCTTTCCATAGTATGAAAATCCTTTTGAGTGGTTTAACATATATCCATCACCAACTCCAAAAATAAACAAATTATTAAAATAAAAATATCATTTTCCCTTCGCTACAAAAAAGGTCAACATCCTTCTTTCGAAATCCAGATACATGTGTGGATATACTCTATTCTATCTTTATACAAGTACACGTGCCCTTCTATTAGGACAAAGGCCAAAGTTGCAAAAGTACACGTATCCGAATAATACATAGCTACGTGTCCACCTGCTTCGCTTTCATCCGACGCTTGTCCTTCCCGAGCTCATTTTCTATTACCACCTTCACACTATATATATCCCTCGCTAGCACCTTCCCTATATCACTTCTATCACGCATCACTCTATTGCTGTAACAACTTTTGAACATTCTCTATTTTGAAACAAGAAGGTACGAAGGCAGATGGAGCCACATGGGAACCACCAGCTTGGTGAACAATTGAGGAAGACTGATGAGTATGGCAACCCCGTCCACCACACGCCTGGAGGAGAATACGGCGGACATCATGTTGGCGCCGAGCATCACCATGGTGCTCCTATTTCGATTCCCCCCACCACCGATGTTCCCCATCACCGTCGATCCGGCAGCTCAAGCAGCTCGGTACGTTAGTGGTCTGCTGGTTAAGCGATGATCACTTAGTTTTTAGACTTTTACACTAGCCTCGATGTATTTGACACCCTTTTTGGAAATTTGAAAAAACAAAGAACTTCAAAAGCAAGATCAGCAATCTTTGTTAATCTCTGGTAGATTCCCTGATAAGTGGTATAAGTGCGCAAGGTTTTTGAAAACACCCGAGCTTTTTCGGCGCATTTATGTTTACATGTATTGATTCTTGTTATCTTATATATATAATCATGTATGGCAGTCTTCTGAGGACGACGGGCAAGGTGGTAGGAGAAAGAAGGGTATCAAGGACAAGGTCAAGGAGAAGCTACCCGGCGGCCATAAAGACACTCGGCCACATCACGAAGCGGGATACGGCGGAGGCTACGGCGCACAACCAGAACCTGAGAAGAAGGGGATGGTGGACAAAATCAAGGAGAAACTCCCTGGCGGTCAACACAACTAAGTAAAATATTCTACACTCAATGCACATGTATATATAAATACATACATATATATGTGTGTGTGAGTGTACGATCATACCTGGCGGCCACCACTACTGAATACCACAACCCCACATCCGAGTGTTTCCTTAAATTAATTTCAATTTCAATAAAATCGTGTTTTCTTATACGTTGAGAGAGCATGAAGCTTTGTGATCTTTGAGTTTGCGTTCATGTAAGCCTAAAGAATGTATTTACTTTTTAAATCTCACTCTATATATTTGTCGTATGAATGGTAATTAACTGTCGTACTTTTAAAATAACAGATAAAAAGAGATACGTGATAAAGTTAATGCTGTATCATACATTTAAGCTGAAAACAATCGCAGTTTGGATTTATTTGGGAAGAATAGAGTCAACCATGGGTTAAGCTTAACATGTAGCAAGATTTGAACATTTTTCTACGAAACATCTGTTAGAAAATTACGTGTTTGAACTACATCGTTCACAAGTAGCAAGATGTTCAGAAGGCACTGAAACTTTGTGATGTGTTAAAATTTTCTAAAATGTTTGAGATATTCAAACCAACTTAAAATAGAATCCTTTTAGATGTTGGAAAACATATGTTGCTCGAATCTTTTTCAATTTGCAATCGTCGCCTGTAGAGTCTGAGTGGTAATTGCTAATCTGGTCCGGTAACTTTTTTTTAGTGTATATACATGTTTGGCATAAACCAAGCCTTTCCCAAAAAGTGGTTCTGGAAGGTAGAATCTGTTTGGTTTTAGTTTTTTATTTTCTTCGTTAAATTCGTCGAATCTTATTTAATTCTTATCGATCTATATTAAATACATAAGATAATATCGATAACAATTAAGCAAGATTCGACGAATTTAATGTAAAACTCATATAAAGAAAATAAAAAACTAAAATCAAACAGATTTTACCTTACAGAACCATTTTATGGGTATATATATATATATATATATATCGTATCTGTAACGCTGCCTTATTTTTAAATAGTGAGATCAATCAAAATATGAAATATGTCAATTTGCAAAAATTAAAATTCAATTTTCCTGTCAGTATTAATGCAAGTCTGACAATCGAACTTTTGAAGCTATATCTCCGCAGCCCGTTCCTTCTTAAACAACAACTCAGTCAGTTTTTCAAAACTCCAATGAGTAATGACGGAGTTGGGTTGCTAATAATGGTGGTCGTTGTCCGAGGAATAATCATTTTTAACTGTTGAACTGTGAAGATTACTATAAAAAAAAATTGTTTTTTGTTTTAGTATATTTAATCAAGTGGGTAGTAAAATATCAAGTTGAAAGATTCGACGAACTAAAATTCAAAAGAAGTCTTGCAAAAAATTTGGTGAGCAAAAGTGTTTCAGTATTAACTCGCAAATCAATTATCCAAATTAATACATGCTAAAATGATTAAAAGTTATACAATTATCTTGAAATCAAATTTCGGACTAATCGAGTGAATTCAACGTAATCGAGGTGAACTATTTAGCAAGTGTTGTAAAGTTAAGTCGATGATCTATAAATAATTCTTGAAGTCTGAATCGAAATTTAAGAAGCAGATAATTCGTAATGAAGTTGTTCTACAACTCGGATACAAGTAGTGGCTATACTTGAGCAGTTTTAATATTACAAGCATATCTCTCTCACATGAACTCGAGATTTAGTAATTCTTGATTTTATGTAAAAATAAGATAAATGGCTGCAATACCACTTTGACCATAAATAAATGAATCTAAGAGCTATAATCACCAAATCAGATCACGTTCATTCAACCGTTTTGCTCATCCAACTTTCTCATTCATTCAAATGTTAAGCTCCTGGAGCTGGACCAAATCGGACTACAACCTACCAGAAACATGAATATGATCATTTTTATATCAGAAATCGTACAAAACATTTTTCAAATATCATATTATTTTCTCTAGTATATTTTATTAAGCAAAAACTTGTGTGAGATGATCTCATAGGTCGTATTTGTGAGACGGATCTCTTACTTGGGTAATATATGAAAAAATATTACTTTTTATGTTAATAGTTACTTTTTATTGTGATTATCGATAGTATTGATCCGTCTCACAGATAAAGATTTGTGAGACCGTCTCACAAGAGATCTACTCATTTTATTATATATATAATCTTGAAGATCTAATAAAAGCTTATGAAACAGATTCAAAACACATACTTGTGAATGAAGAAATTAGCTAAAATGAGAGAAAACACAAGAAGATGAGTCTAAATAGATATATGACTTTAATGAGAGCTTTTGCATTTGTGTGATGATATATTTGATAGTATACACATTGTAATCAATTAATTTGCTCACACACAAGATCACCCACGTATACAACAGAAATGAACTTCAAAATTTAGTTGAATGATAGTTTTCACACAAAACAAATTTAAAAATTCTATTTGTAGTCTTGTCATAAATGACATAAAATATTACGTGGATCGTGAGGTTGGCCTAGAATCAAGAATGTGCAAGGAGTTGATTAGATAAATGGTAAGTCTTAAATCGAAATGAGTTTTTACAAATGGTTATATAAATCACCGTCTTTTAGTTAATCTTTCCGAGGGGAACAAAGGACGACGTAGAAGTTGATATTCTCCTAATATCCATAAACAAATTCGTGCATATTTATTAATTTCATTTACTTACTTTTGCTACTGTTTTTTGTACATATAGTTGAAACATTTTATGTGTCTTTCAAATACAAATTTTTTGCATACAATGTGTTTGATAAAATATTTTAACTAAATCGTTTTTACACATTCAACGTGCATATCTTTAAACGTTTTACGAAATATTTAATCGTTTTTTAGAGAAATCATTTTGAGTTCATTCCGCTTGAATTTAAAACCACACTCAATTTAATTTCTCAATGTTCAATTTTTTAAAAGAGTTTTATTTACCTCATCTCTAAACTCTCTAACCCAATATTAACAATAACAAAAAAAGTAATACATGAAAAGTACATGAAATACGTAAAATAATTTACTGATTCATTTTTTTAAATAGTATTCGTATCATTTTATATTAAATAATCGAAAAATACAATATGTTCGCATAAATATTAAAAAAATTTGTGTATAGAATGAACCAACTAATGCATTTCGTGTCAGGAACAACAAAATTATACGGAAGATTCTTGGAGGAAAAAAATTTGAAAATTGAAAATTCGAAAATATGAAAATTAGAGATAATAGAAGAATTATGAGAAATCAATTTAAGAATTTTACTATGTTTCTTAATTATGTATTTTATTGTTTTTTTAATTTTAATTTTTTCCATATTTATCTCTTACTTTCTATTATATCATTATTCTCGTCTTTTAAAAATTATTTGGAGCAAAAAGAGAACAAAAAAACCTGGTTTCTATTTGATAAGATCATTGTCCGAGTTTTAAATCATTATATAATTAAATATATGTTCGATATATGATTAAAACTGAAATTTCATTATATAAACGATGGATTGAAATAACAAAAATAAAAACTATAATTGCGATCTTCCCTCGTATATATTTGAGAATTGAGATCCTGACATCTAAGAATATTTTAGGTAATCGATGTCACCTCCATAGGACAAATTTGTGCCTTGTTGAAAATAGTCAAACTGGCAAGGAAAATGGCCACGGTTGATGAAAAAGCGAAGGCGACTGATTAACCAATGAACGACCACAAGCGGGATTTTCGCGCATCGTTGCAAGATGAAAAACCAAATTCCAAATGAAATCTTTAGGTATGAGAAATAGAGCGGGTCTCGTATGAGACCGTATCACGGATCTTAATCTGTGAGACGGGTCAACCTTACCCATATTCACAATAAAAAGTAATACTTTTAGCATAAAAAGTAATATTTTTTCGTGGATGACCCAAATAAGAGATCCATCTCACAAATACGACCCGTGAAACCATCTCACATAAGTTTTTGCCCGAGAAATATATGCATTTTAGAAGTAATCAATACATCAATTCAAATTTGTGATTTCACAATAAAAAAATCGATTATATTAAATTATTGCGAGTTATATAATAGATTTAGATGATCTTTTCCTTTATATTTTGAAATGGAGCTTAACAAAATGTTATATTATGTTAATATCCATTCGAAATCAAGACAAATCTTTTGTGTAATATTATATCGTAGTACAAATACACGTGCCCTCGTATTCGGAGAAAAGAAAAAGTGGCAAAAGTACACGTAGCCTAATTAAGGTTCGGTACGTGTCCAACTGCTCTCGGATTTATCCGACACTTGTCCAGCCCAAAATCACCTTCGATTTCAACCTTGACAATATATATATTCCTCACCAGCCTAGATTCAAGATCACCAATTGTCACACATTATCTTCTATTACATTCTTGACAAAACAAATAACAAGAGGCAGATGGCGCATTACGGTGACGAGTTGAGGAAGACTGACGAGTTTGGCAACCCCGTCCACCATCCGACCGGAGTAGAATTCGGCGGACCTTATGGAGCTGAGCAGAGGAAGACCGACGAGTTTGGCAACCCCGTCCACCATCCGGCCGGAGGAGAATTCGGAGGAACTCATGGAGCCGAGCATCACCATGGTGCTCCTATCGGGGTGCCACCCACCACCGGTGAACCCCAACACCGCCGATCCGGCAGCTCAAGTAGCTCGGTACGTTATTGGCCTGGTCAAGGAATCACTTCACTTTTTAGTCTTTTACTCGGGCAAAATAGAAAAATATTTTCTGTGCATCAAGTTTATTGATTGTTCATATATAAAATCTTACATATATATGGCAGTCTTCTGAGGACGACGGGCAAGGTGGTAGGAGAAAGAAGGGTATCAAGGACAAGGTGAAGGAGAAGCTACCCGGCGGCCACAAAGACACTCAGCCACATCACGAAGCGGGATACGGCGGAGCCTACGGAGCACAACCAGAACCTGAGAAGAAGGGGATGATGGACAAAATCAAGGAGAAACTGCCTGGCGGTCACCACAACTAAATAAAATATTCTACACTTTATATACGCACACACTCATACGTATATATACATACATATATATATATATTTGTGTAATTTGTGTGTTTTTAAGTGTGTGTTCGAGCATCTTACTATTGTGTGTAATAAGCCTGCAAGCCATGGATCCTTAACTTGGGTGTGTAAGTGGAGGACATTGGCGTGCGTGTGAATCTTGTTTTTTTTTCCTTCTTTTTCCTGATGTGTAATTCTACTGTATTACCTGAGATTTCAGGGTTTGGTAATTTATTTGGTCATTTGGTGTTATATTTTGTGTTCTTGGTAATAGTACTTGGTTGTTAAATATCATATTCAATTATTTTCTATGGAAATTTCTCTTGTCATCTAAAAATAGAATATAAAATGGGCCATACTAGTGTGTAGTGGTTAAAGAGGTGGATTTTAATTTTTTCCCCGAGTGTTGCATCACACGATAACGCCTGAATATATAATATAATATGTTAAATTTATTTTTAAAATAAGGGGAAAAAATTAATTAAAATATAAATTACAATAAAAATTAACATTTATCTTAACTAGTGTTATAAATAATTATTAATTTTATCTACTTAGAATATGCAAGACTTCTTTTAGAGTATACAGATATATACTATATAATCTATATTTTACCCCAAAAAAAAAAAAAACTTCCGTTACCTTCACAATAATATCTTAATCAAAATTTCTCCAAATCTAACAGCATTATGGTATAAGAAAATATCAAATTTTTGAATAAGTAAAATCTTTACATATTTTATAAAAAATTAACAAAATGTAATCTTTGAGAGACGATGTGTACCGAGAACAACGCTTGATAATGTGACAGATTTATGGTTTGACGAATATTTTATTTGAATAATTTATAATAAAAAATTAATTTTATTAAATTAATAAAAAAATTAATTTTTAAGCTGAAAATATAAAAATGATCAACCCGCATATTAATTAAAATTAAATAAGTTGGTGAACACGAAAATTGAGGAGGAATTCTGCCTCTAGACACATCCAATCCAAACAATAAAATATACTGATCATATGAAAATAGATTATATAATATCTTTCACAAGATGGTTCACGGATATTTCTTCGTGATTTGTGAGACAGATTAATCATGTCCACATTTATAATAAAAAGTAATATATTTGACATAAAAAATAATATTTTTTCGTGAATAACCTATATAATAGAATAATCGTTTCACAAACTTGACCCGATTTTTGTGTTTTATTAGATAATGATACCCAGTTTGCAGAGTTATACTGAGCAGGAAGAACTAATATGAAAATAGACTATATAATATCTCTCTTCCAATCGCAAGACTCGAATCCAATACTTTGTGCTAGGGTGCAACTACTTATCAACAAGTGATCGACGTGATAAATTGTAAAAAATTGGTGAAGAAGGTAATATTTGCTCATATACTTTGTTCAACAAGAGGAACCTCGAATTTTTCTTATCTAGATTTTGCTACTAGTTTAACACGATTTGAAAAATAATTTACGATTGTCTTAAATTTTATATTAAATATTTGTCCCTTTAATTTCTACGTCCCCTTGCTTCTCGTCCGTCCACTAATTAGTCCTCAGGAATATTGGGAGGTTTTCAACTTTATATCACATTTTTAGGATCTTAATTTCCCCGACCATCTAATTATTTGCAATTCTTACAATTTCCTTATATTTCCCAACATGCACGCGTGCATGAAACAATCTTTTCTGCTAATTTGAATCAGAGACTTGTTGAAGATCTTCATAGCCTCTCGACAATCGTGGGATTCACGAAGTTTCGTTCCGAAAACATGATGTTCATGATGAATATACAAACGACAATGCTGCAAAATGTCGATTTGAGGATGAAATGAAACTTGATCGGATCAGACTGAAATTATTGCAGGCATTAGCGTATACATAACACATTTATATATTTTCTGCGACGAAAATGGCGACCTTGTCGAGCCAGCCATCGAAGAAGGTGCGCAGCTCCGCCAATTCTTCTTCATCAGGGAACCGAGGTTCGACTGGGCAGACCGTGAAATTTGCGCGACGAACCTCCAGCGGGAGGTATGTCAGCCTGTCGAGAGAAGATTTAGACATGTCCGAAGAGTTATCGTCGGGGGATTACATGAACTACACGGTCCACATTCCTCCTACGCCGGATAATCAGCCGATGGACACCTCCGTGGCCACAAAAGCCGAGGAACAATACGTGTCGAATTCTCTCTTTACGGGCGGGTTCAACAGCGTGACTCGTGCTCATCTAATGGACAAGGTCATCGACTCCGAGGTGAGCCATCCGCAAATGGCCGGATCTAAGGGCTCCTCCTGCGCCATGCCGGCTTGTGATGGCAAGGTTATGAAAGACGAGCGTGGCAAAGATGTCATTCCTTGCGAATGCAGGTATAGATTAAATGTTATAATCACTTGAATATATATATATATATATATATATGACTATGATTAAAGGATTTTTATAGTATTTTAACATTCATAAGTTGTCTAATTTTCGCACAAAAAGTTTTTCAATTTAGGATATTTAGACACAAATAACTAGAACTATTCTTTGAATGATAATTACACTACCAAAATTGGAAATTTACTGAAATTATTCTCTTTTCATGGATGACAATCAATAATTTATTTTTGTGACTAAACTTGATAATTGTACACAAAAACGTAAAAAATTGCATCTTCCCCTTGCATATACATTACAATGATGAATTCACCAAGAAGTGTTTCTTCATTTGATATTCATTCAAGAAAATGTTTTGTTCTTTTCAGGTTTAAAATATGCAGAGATTGCTACTTGGATGCCCAAGGAGACACCGGACTGTGTCCAGGATGTAAGGAGCCATACAAAGTCGGCGAATATGATGACGAGCCAGTTGATTTCTCGAATGGAACTCTATCGCTTCCGGTCCCGGATGATCCCAAGAGAGATCACCGCAGCATGTCCTTGATGAAAAGGAACCAAAATGGAGAATTCGACAACAATAAATGGCTATATGAAACACAAGGCACGTATGGATATGGGAACGCATATTGGCCTCAAGACGATACGTATGGAGATAATGGGGATGGAGGAAGCTTTAGAGGGGGCATGTTGGATTCCGCAGACAAACCATGGAAGCCTCTAAGTCGAAAATTACCTATCCCGAATAGCATTATTAGTCCTTACAGGTACTCTAAAATTCATATACATGGTATGTATTAATCATTTTGTGCTGATTTTTTTCAAAAATTAAAAGAAAAATGTGGCGCGCATTCATGTAGATTAACTCCCCCTATTAAATTATGTGATCCTTGTAAATTAAGTTGCCAACTGTTTCCACCACGGAGGCGAAGTAAGCATTAACGTACCATTTTCTCAATGATCACTCAGGTTGTTGATTGCTGTTCGGTTAGTTGTCTTGTGCTTTTTCTTGGCTTGGAGAGTTCGACACCCAAATGAAGATGCGGTATGGCTTTGGTTGATGTCGGTTACTTGTGAGATATGGTTTGGCTTTTCTTGGATCCTTGATCAGATTCCAAAGATGAATCCAGTCAATAGAAGCACAGATTTAGATGTGTTGCATGATAAATTCGAAATGCCATCGCCTTCCAACCCGACTGGTCGCTCTGACCTCCCTGGTGTTGATTTGTTCGTATCCACAGCAGACCCCGAAAAAGAGCCGCCACTCGTCACTGCCAACACTATATTATCAATTCTAGCTGTTGACTACCCTGTGGAGAAATTAGCTTGTTATGTTTCTGATGATGGTGGTGCCCTTTTGACCTTTGAAGCTATGGCGGAGGCAGCGAGTTTTGCTGATTTATGGGTCCCTTTTTGTAGAAAACATGACATCGAGCCTAGGAATCCAGAACCTTATTTCAGTATGAAAGGCGATCCAACAAAGAACAAGAAAAGGGCAGATTTTGTCAAAGATAGGCGTAGAGTGAAGAGGGAGTATGATGAATTCAAAGTAAGAATAAATGGATTACCTGATTCGATAAGGAGAAGATCAGAAGCATTCAACGCAAGGGAGGAGATGAAAATGATGAAGCACATGAGAGAGAGCGGGACAGATCCATTTGAGAAAATCAAAGTCCCAAAGGCTACTTGGATGGCCGACGGAACCCACTGGCCTGGAACTTGGGCCATTCCATCTGGTGAACATGCCAAAGGCGATCACGCGGGAATTCTTCAAGTACAAGCAAAATTTGTTGTCCTCGGATGTTTCTTGTTCTACACTATTAACATCCGTAACTAATTCGTTATATTTTTTTATGTAACTTGTGGTTTTTTTGATATTTGTTATCAATAGGTGATGCTGAAGCCCCCTAGTGATGATCCACTAATGGGAAGTTCGGAGGAAAATCTTTTAGATTTTACTGATGTGGACATCCGTTTACCCATGTTTGTATATGTTTCACGTGAAAAACGTTCTGGGTATGATCATAACAAGAAAGCCGGTGCCATGAATGCCCTCGTACGAGCCTCGGCCATCTTGTCTAATGGTCCGTTTATACTCAACCTTGATTGTGACCATTATATCTATAACTGCAAAGCTATCCGCGAAGGAATGTGTTTTATGATGGACAGAGGTGGCGAAGATATATGTTATATTCAGTTTCCTCAGAGATTTGAAGGCATTGATCCCTCTGATCGTTATGCGAATAACAACACCGTGTTTTTCGATGGTAATATGAGAGCACTTGATGGCTTACAGGTAAACTTTGCATGTATGTTTGTACGTTTTCACATAATGGTATGACACAAACTATGTAGAGATTGACTGATCAATTCCATTTTAGGGCCCGGTTTATGTGGGGACAGGATGCATGTTTCGAAGATTTGCTCTTTATGGTTTTGATCCTCCAAAAGTTGACAAGATAACAGATAAAGGCTCGGAAACTCAAGCTCTAAAAGCAACAGATTTTGATCCTGATCTTGATGTGAACTTATTGCCGAAACGTTTTGGTAATTCCACAATGTTAGCTGAGTCGATCCCTGTTGCAGAATTCCAAGGCCGTCCTCTTGCTGATCATCCTGCTGTCAAATATGGTCGACCACCGGGTATTCTTAGAGCTCCGCGTGAACCACTCGATGCAGCTACTGTAGCTGAAGCTGTTTCGTCAATATCGTGCTGGTCTTCATTCTTTGCCTAACCTTCTAGTATGCTATGATAAATAGTCGTATTTCGGATAAGAGTGACTCATTTATAATGTGGATGATCACATGCAGGTATGAGGACAAGACAGAGTGGGGTGATCGTGTTGGATGGATTTATGGCTCGGTGACAGAAGATGTGGTGACCGGATATCGGATGCATAACAGAGGGTGGCGCTCTGTCTACTGTATCACCAAGCGAGATGCCTTCCATGGATCAGCACCAATCAATCTCACAGACAGACTCCACCAGGTTCTCAGATGGGCTACTGGCTCAGTCGAGATATTCTTTTCACGAAACAATGCCTTGTTAGCAACATCCAAACTCAAATTCCTCCAACGCCTCGCTTACCTCAACGTGGGCGTCTACCCTTTCACCTCATTCTTTCTTGTGGTTTATTGTTTCCTTCCGGCACTCTCGCTTTTCTCAGGCTACTTCATTGTACAAACACTTAATGTCGCGTTCTTGTTATTCCTCCTAACCATATCACTCTGTCTAATGGGGTTAGCAATATTGGAAGTGAAATGGTCCGGAATCGGGCTCGAAGAGTGGTGGAGAAACGAGCAGTTCTGGCTCATCTCTGGAACCAGTGCTCACTTAGCCGCGGTGGTGCAAGGACTACTCAAGGTCATCGCGGGCATCGAAATCTCGTTCACACTAACGTCCAAGTCCGCGGGAGATGAAAACGAAGATATCTACGCCGAGCTTTACTTGGTTAAATGGACATCTTTGATGATCCCACCTATTGTGATTGGAATGGTGAACATAATAGCTATAGTGGTGGCGTTTTCGAGGACGATTTATGAGTCTGTGCCTCAATGGAGCAAGTTCATCGGTGGGGCGTTTTTCAGTTTTTGGGTTCTGGCTCATTTATATCCATTTGCAAAAGGGTTGATGGGAAGAAGAGGGAAGACTCCAACTATAGTGTTTGTATGGTCAGGTTTGATTGCTATCACAATTTCTTTACTTTGGGTAGCAATTAATCCTCCTGGAGGTGCACAAACAGATCTTGGAGGTGGTGGCTTTAAATTCCCTTGAGCTTAACTACACATGTCATTTTTTGTTATTACAAGATTTTGAGGATAACAATGACACTAACCATGCATGCGTATATGCTTCCAATCCACACTCAATATTTGTTGTTTTTGTCGGCATAGTTGTCCAATAAATCAACTTGTATCTCTGGATTCAGAACGTGACGTTCTAACGTAATATACAATACTCTGTAATTCAAGTAATAATAATTATGTTTTCACAACAAGTATATGCATTTATTCATTCTTTTGCAAAGACAAAAAATCTTGATAGTGCTATAGATCATGTGCAATATGGTATAGATTGCTATTTGCAATGTCTTAATAATAAGTAAAATCAACACTGCATTTTCACCATTTTGGACTCTCTCCTTGGATGGGTTAGGCCATATTCCATGTATATATCACTACTTCCATTATAAATTTCATCATTTTATCTTTATAATTATGTAAAGTCCCTGTCTATTTCCTTCACATTGTCGGCTTTGTACCAAAATTTAGTTAAATATAAGTTAATTCCGTTTTCTAAAAAAAAAATCCTAATAAGTCAAATAATTTTGAAGATTCATTACATATATAGTTGTCCTAATATAATTTATTTTCATTAATGCATATTCAAAAGTAGAGTTTTGTTTACACTCTTGGTGAATTCATCAAAAAGCAGTGTTAAATAAAATTTTGGTTAATTTAAAAAATTATATGTGAAATAATAATAATTTACATTTTGAAAAAATAAAATTTACAATATCAATTTTACAAATACAAACTAAAACTGAAATTATTTATTATAGACAAATGAAAAAATTATAACTCGTTATTTAATCATAATTTTTAATAACAAAATCGTTTAAATCAAAGTAAACATGTTATTGTTTATCCATAATTAGTCTGCATTCTATAAAATTATTTTAATTATCCAAATATGATTTATTTACATATAATCACATCCTACCAAGTAAACGCACCCTAAATTTTGATTTAATATCAATTTTAATTGAATTTTGGTTTGTTTAATTTGATATATTGATGATTAATTCATTAATTTGATTTTTTTCCTAAAATTTGAACATGCTGAATATATCAAAGTATTTTTAAAAAATATATTTGTTAAACATTTTTATTTATTTTTTGACTACTTTGTTATACATATTATGGTTCTTTAATTTTTCTATTAAGATTATTTAAATTCAAATTTTTTTCAATAACCAATTAATTCTACAAATTTAGTATTAATTTGATTATATTTATTTAATTTACAAACACTAATGAATTTTATATTTAAACAAGTTGAAATAATTAATAATAAAAAAATATAAATGTATTTTTTTAATTTTTGTGTAAAATTAATAAATCTTTGGTAAAATTTTATACCCAAACTTTTTTTATATATCTATATTAAAAAATGACAAAAAATTTTTATTCCCCTACTAAAACTTGGAATACTCTATGAATAAATTTAAAATTTTAAATCGAAATACTTTTTTTTTTGTTATTTTATCTTTTATTTATATATGATAAATAATGTTGATATTTTTTGAAAATACTAAATTTTAGTCGTTGATATACAAAAATTTTGCATTTTAATTTTTAAGGTAAATCAAAATTATATAATACCAAAAAAGTAATTGTAACGATAATTTTGTATACCAATAAATTAAATAATAATCTTTGAGTGTAAATATTCAAAAAAATTCATTTAGTTGAATTTTTTTTTGAAATCGTAATTATTTTAATACTAAATAAAACAAAACATAAATATTTAAATTTGTTATCGGATCAACACATTTTTGTAATCATATATAATTATAATATTGTGTACTTTAAATAATTTCAATGATGAATGAAAAATATGATGTAGATAATTAACGCATAAATTTTTATAAAATCATCCTATTCGATTTAATTAACAAAAATATATTAATTTTTAATAATTATTTATCAAATCAACTCATCTTATAAATATAAATAACTCATTCTTAAATATGTAAGAATAATGAGCACTAAATTATGAGTAAAATGGAATTAGCCCTAATCTCTGGGAAATTAATAGGACAAATATTCAAAATTATTCCGATCCACAATTAGCTTTCCGGATCCAGATCCCCTACTATATCTTTTCTGTTGATCCCAGAAAACTGCTCAGAATCAAGCCAAAATGGGGTTTTCAACTTCTTCTCGAACGAAACCCTTTGGTTTCTACGTGCTCTTGCTCTCTCTCTTCTTCTCCCAAATTGCAGCTCAGGTAATTTGATTTTATTGTTTTTTCACTCTTATTTCTTCGTGGTAATCACTTGGATTTGATGTTCGGACTCATCTATTTGTATACTCTCAATGCTAGGAGAATGGCAGGGATGAGGCGAGTGCAGGGATCAAGGATCTGGGCCGACGTAGTAAAGTCAGTATTCCACTGCTTTATAGTTTTACCCGCTAAATCAGATGTTGCAATATTTGGGTTTTGAGTAAAAATGTCTAAAAACTCTTGATTTTTTTTATAGATTTAATCATGTTATAATGTGTCAGCCGCTGTAATTGTTTCTGAGGAGCTTAATTTCTTCAGTAGCTTACTGCTTGTTATCAATATATTTGGTGCCGTTGAACTTTTATTGGATGAAAGAATTCTCGAACTTTCAACAACTGTAGCTGGAAATAGAAGCTGTGCCTTAGTGGTCATGTACATGCTGGCGTGATATTTTTTGGGTGTATGTGTTGTATTTGTGGAATTTATGTTGGAGTGTGATGACCATTCATGAGTTTTGGTGGGCAGATATTTGTGGACAAAATAAAGACTGGTATTGCAAGGAATGTAAAAGATCCTGATTCTGTTAATCTTGGTGTTGCATTGGACTCTGGTCTTGGGCTATCCGATGCTTTCTTTGCAAGTTTATCAATGATTATTGTCAGCGAGGTAAATATTGGTATCATATATTGCCAGGCATTTTACATTCAGATTTATCGATGTTCTCCGCTGCTCGGGCTTGAACTTTCCAGTATCATGCCATGTATAACTACTTTGATTTGTCATCCCATCAAAAGTATTTCTTTTTTTACCATCCTTTTACTTAATGTTTGAGTTGTCATATTGATAAGAATCACATTTTAATCTTTGTTTTCTCGTGTAATGCTCAATAGAAATGTCACCTATTTACAATAATGAACATGGCATCATCTCGTGCAACAGTTATTGTTGATTTAATTTTGTTGACCAAGATTTTGACTCGTATTGTTGAAATATCTGTTCTTTAAAATAGAGAAATGAGACAGCTAAAATCTTTCTTTTGTTATTGTTTTTCATGGACAATATGTGAATGTTTCCTTTTTTATTCAGCCATTTGTTGTTAAGATTGAATTCGTTAACCACTCACTTAGAACCAAAGAGAACACTAGTATGCCTTTCTTAATTTGCTGGGATAATTTCCTTTCTTAATTTGCTGGGATAATTTCCTTTCTTTCTTCTAGTAAAACATGAAAATAGTCGATCGCAGTCTATGCGGTTAAGATAATATTGAAATGAAAATACCTAATGGAAAAGCAATAGAATGTCAATAGTTTTTGCAGCAGTGTTTTGAAAAGTTGGTCTGTGTTTCATGGTTTTGACACTCCAAAGTGTGCAGCCTTAGGTCTTGATCATACTTTTACAAAATTACATTATTTTAAGTTTCACCACTCAAAATATTGGCATCACAATTTTGAAAAGTTATGTTTGTTTTATACTTATGAAATCAACCTTTTTAAGGGGTTGATAGCCTGTTTTGATAAGATCCTTCATTTGACATCCCTTATCTTTATTGATCATCTTTATTGATGCCTTGCTACTAGATTGGAGATGAAACTTTTATAATAGCAGCTCTTATGGCAATGCGTCATCCCAAGTCAATTGTTCTATCCGGCGCCCTCAGTGCTTTATTTGTGATGACAGTAAGTTGAATGCTGTTTCTTTTGCTGAAATAGTCCTGTTTTGTTTGCTGAAAGAATGCTGTACGTTTTGCTGAAATAGTGCTCTATATTTCTTCTTTTAGGCTTATCTCTCCATTAATTCCAAATATTTGAAGCTTTATATCTATTTCCAGTTTTTTGCTCTCAAAACTTCTTATGGTGGATGATATTGATGCTTTATTTCCCACACATGCTACCAGGTACTATCAACTGGTCTTGGTAGGATTGTGCCTAATTTGATATCAAGGAAACACACTAACAGTGCAGCTACAGGTTATTGCTTCACTCTTCTCCCATATCTATCAATAAAATTTTGCCTTTTTTGGCACGGGGGAGGGGGGATTAAATATGTAAAGCGATTGCTTTTCCAAAAAAAAAGATCGGATGATTTATGATTTGGTTCAACTAAATATGTTTGATGGGTAGCGAAAATGAAAACATGCCTCCCTCAATTGCCAGTTGCGAGATTAGAAAGAAAGAGCCAAAAATGAGTGGGAAATTAATATGGACAGAATCAGTGAGTGTTGTTAGGCAAGGGGAAGCAAAAAAGTAAAAGAAATATATACGGGTGCTTCTTTAGAGAGTTTAGAAAGGAGATAACAAGAATCAGTAGATAGTAAATGTGGATAGATTCGGTCAGTGAAGTGCCTGGTGTCATTTTAGAAATGCTTGTTACGTAAAATTATATTAACTACACAGATCCTAACTCAGAGTACATGCATCCTGGGCTTTCTATAATCATCATCAAGTGAATGACTGGAAGCTTGATAGTGTTTGTAGTGTTGTTAATGAATAATGCGCCAGTATCCAAAATAGTAACTATACTACTAAGCATACAAACAAAAATATAAGCTACACTTCACCTCATGGAACATATTGGATATGCTCCAAGCTTGTTACAAACCTAATTTAAACTTCTTCTCAGTGCACAACACATTTATGCAACCAACTTCTAGTCCAACTCACATATATGTACCACTTATGTCCATCACACTAAACTCAATTATGATCAGTCTATCTAATAAACAGAATCTACTATCACCAGGTCAGTTTCCTATGGACTTTGCTTTGTGATATCCCCATAGCGATTGAACTTGGTTCATCAAATGATGGCTCAAACAAGCAAAATCTTGAATATTTTTGTTCACGCTTTTCATGACACCAAGGTGAGCTTTAAAAACCTTGAAGTCTGCTGGAGAAATATGAAAATAAAAAATGTTAAAATGGTATTGGCTCATTTACCACCAAGCTGAAAGCCATGTTGTTGGTGAACTACACCTGCATCTTTAATGAAAGATAAACTTGCTTGTATAATCTCAAGTTTCTATCTATGCTAACTGGACTTTCAACTTGTTTAGATATCTGATATTAATTTTCTATGGCAGTTCTTTATGCCTTTTTTGGACTCCGACTACTTTATATTGCTTGGAGATCAGATTCAAAAGCCTCTCAGAAGAAAGAAATGGAGGAAGTATGTTCCTATTCCTAAATTTGGTTTATAATTGTAATTTTTATTTCTGAAATTGATACTGTTTCCTGTTTTTGTTTTTTCTATTAATCTTTGAATTATTTTATGGAATTAATTTTTTTGAATTTGACTCTTGAATAGACACTCTGGATGCTAGCCTGCAGTATGTCGTATGCATCAACCTTTTCTGCAAGCTGATTATGTTGGTGCTATATTGTGTTCATGATGCTGTTGTTTGGTGTTTTGTTATAGTAAAACATCATGGTTGATACGACTAGTCATTGATTTTTTGGTTTTGTTGCATGACTAGCTCGTTAACTTTCTAGTTTAGCCTTTTTTCATGCGTTCTCTGTTGATAAATGTAACGCTATGAAAGGACCATAATGCGTTCACCTCACTTTCTGGTTTGGATGGGCGATATTTCTTGTTTCATAGAGCTGGTGGTTGAAATTGAAGTTACTTTCCAATCCTGACTTTATCCTAGCTTATCTACCTTACTAAAGCGTATACGCTGCACTTTCTGTACCTATTCTTATCTTCTCTCCACTCACATGTGTTGATAGATTGTGGAATTTGGTTTTTCACTGTGAATATTTTCAGGTAGAAGAGAAACTTGAGGGTGGGCAAGGGAAAACACAATTCCGACGTTATTTTTCTAGATTTTGTACACCAATCTATTTGGAGGTTTATTTTTACTTCTTTTCAGGCTTTATATTCTACCTGCTGTTTTTCTCTTTATCAAGTTTTATATTCTAACTAGCTCTCAGGTGCACACTGTCCTTTTTCTTTCCAAAGTTATCGTTGAATTATTTCAATTTTTATGTAAAAATTGGTCCATTATTATAGAATAGAGGCAATATGATAATGAGTAAAAAATGATCCGTAAGTTATTGCCTTAATGGAAATTTAATATAAAAAAATGTTAAAATGATCTTTAAGTTATTGCCTTAATGGAAGTTTAATATAAAAAAAATGTTAAAGGGGTAATTGTTAAAATCGAGAAATGGGTAAAATGGTCATTATCAAAACTGCTAGGGTTGAAATGATAATTGCATAAAATTGGCAAAGGGGAAATTGTGAAAATTGAGAAAGAGGTCAAATGATAATTAACAAAATGAACAGGGATGATAATTATATAAAATTGGTACATTATTATAGAATAGAGGCAATATGATAATTAGTAAAATTGTCAAAGGGGTAACTGTTAAAATTGAGAAAGGGGTAAAATATTAATTATTAAAACTGCTAGGTTTATAATTGCATAAAACGGCCAAAGGGGTAATTGTGAAAATTGAGAAAGAGGTCAAATGATAATTATCAAAATGAATAGGGATGATTTTGACAATCATAAAAAAACCATACAAACCTACCTGTATTTTGTCTGTATTATGACTCAACTTTAATATAGGAATAGATAGATAAATTTCTCCCTATTCATTTATTCCATTTTTTTTGTGTTTGTTTTTCCCTCTGCTTTAATTCAAATGGATTGGAGACTTTAAAGTAACTGACTGCAATGTCCTTTTCGCAGTCATTTATTTTGACATTTTTAGCAGAGTGGGGGGATCGTAGCCAGATTGCGACAATAGCTGTAAGATTTTCTTATTTACCTTCAAGTTTCTGATTGTATGTGTGCCAACTTTCAAACTTGGTCATTGTGGATATGAGTATATGTTCCGTCCAATGGTGTCAAATGCATTTCAGACATGCAGTCCTTTGTAGAACTTGAGAATTGATTGTTCACCACCAGACTGGCTAAGCATTTCAGCCATTTCTTCTAAGATCTGTGGAAATGCTTCAAGATTCAGTCTCGTTTAACATAGAAGCATCCAATGGTCTTGGTGTTTGAATGATAGCCTATGTTAACATGGTTAATCGCTAAACAAGCGATATTAAGAACTATATTATAGTTGTAGAGATTCACACACACTTAGGCCATAGAAACTATGACCAAAGCTTTCCTTGTGCTGGTAGTAAATTTTGATGAAATTCATTATAGTCCAACATTTATGGACAAGGATATTGCACATAGTATCTACTTGCTATCAACTTAAGATAATCAATATGGTTTGCGTCATGGTTAATGATTTAGCAAGGGATACAGAGAACTGTGAATTCATTGGAGATCTCTGTTTGGTTATAGAGTAATATATACAGTTGTGCTCATAATTTGTTTTTGGTGATGTACTTTTATTCATTTTCATCTCGTTATATTCCAAGACATGCACAACATTTTACGAACTCTATTGGTTTTGTTTGACTAGAAAATATAAGGTTTCTTTTGTCATCATATTTCTACATGTATAAACCTATTTAATAGTGAGTGAACTGAAGTGTGAAAATTTAATTCAGTTCAAAACCCCTTCATGATTTACTCTAGGCACTACTTCATACTATAATTGAAGTTGTCAAAACTAGATGATACCGTTGCATGAGTTGTCCAGATCCCAGATTAAGTTTCATCTTGGATCCTAGAGGCTTGTCTGGAGTGAAAGCAAAATAGGAGTTATGCTTAATTTGCTATCTGTATTGATAGATTGTTAGAGGACAGTTTATTACGTTGAAAATTTTTATATGGCATGGTTTCAATGTGAATGTTGTGATACAATATTTGTGGTTGTGAAAATCTTGTACTTTGGGCTTGTCAATAATAATCTCTTTAGTCATCTCATCATGCAGTTTACATGTTTGAATTTGAACAATCAGAGGGACTGCAAACATGTTTCCGAGCTAAAAAATCCAAAACTAGTCTACTGGACGAGTAAAAAACTTTTGAATTTTTGCCTTTTACAGCTAGCTACACATAAAAATGCTGTTGGAGTTGCTGTAGGGGCCATTATAGGACATACAATCTGTACATCGGTGGCAGTGGTCGGTGGAAGTATGCTGGCATCAAAGATTTCACAGCGTACTGTTGCAACAATCGGAGGCCTCCTCTTCCTTGGCTTCTCCTTGTCTTCATACTTTTATCCTCCTCTATGATCATTTGGTAAATTCAACTCGATTACATGTCGTGATATCCCCCCATAGTGTTAAGTTTCTAATTTATACTTCGTCACATGTGCCAGGATAAGTTTAATATTGGTGTTCAATGATATTGTTCTCCCTATTTTTTGTACGTAGCATTCTCCGTATTAAGATCAATTTATTAAATACTCTTAACGTGTTTCTTTCAGTATAAAGAATCATCTTTTGTTGAAAACGCAAAGCTTGCAGTTTAATTCATATTCCAATTTCCAGCTCTGATGTCTCGCATACGTATAGTTTTGGTTTATTGAAGCTAGTTTAGTCATCATGATACCAACGACAGAAGTACCATACACGAAAAGGCGAAAGATTCTGTGAGACTGATTGCGAAAATCATAGATGACACAAATCCATCCTATCCGATCTGGTCATATTTTTAAAGGCGAAATTATGAAGATTTGCTTGTGTCCACGAGTTGATGAAATATACAGCCTCTTGTTGAGAATATAAAGAATAATTGAAGTGAATATATTACCAAAGATGGTGAAATAAAAAGCTTGATAGTATAATTTTTTCCTTCATAAATTGAATCTGAAGTGGATTCGACTCTTGGTGCTATTGTTGCGGCTTCTGCAAACACTGCATTATCGGAGCTTGGCCAGCAGATCTTATCCGATACTCCGAAAATTAGGACTTGTACAAGACTTTAGCTTCTTGTTCATTATGGTGACATGTATGCCAAAGGCGGATGCCCTAAAATCGTGAGGACCGCGATTGGACAGGCAAATTTAGTACAAAAAACTAATGAAGAAATACAGTATTCAGGCAAAGCAGGTATCCGCATGTTGTGCTCTTAAAGCAACCAATGACTTGATAATTCATTGGTTCCAAATCCTTCGGAATCAGGCAAATTAACAAAATTCCCCAGCTATATTTATGACTATAGCGATTGGGGCTCTCCATGTTATCAAAAGTTTGCTTGGAACGTACTCATTTTTGGTGGAGTAGCTAAAAGATACAAGAAGATTAAACAAGCAAATAGCGCTGGTTACCTTCTCCTTTAAGTGAGGCAAGTAGAGGAGGAGCCCACCTATTTAGAACCAACGGAGAGACAACTGAATATCAGTCATCAATCGTGAATGGACATTCTTTCTCAATATAAAACAAAGCAGTTCTAACTTAAAAATAAAGCTAGTGTGTAAATTAGAAGCATATATATTATATTATAGAAACATCACTCCTCCAAATCCACCTCATAACTTGTTGCATCTCAGTTCTAAACCATATCAAGACATGCGAGATCGAAGCGAACGGTTTTTACTTCTTCCATTCACTATGGGCTGCATCTCTGAATCAAGCATAGCAATTGGAATGCAGCAAAAAAGATCAAAGCCAGACATCGACTCAACTCCCACAAGTCTGCTTCTCCACAAGACATAAACGCACGCACGCACGCACGCATTTCATGCAAGCATTAAATCCTTTTACTCGCACACTTTTAACCTTTCTGGGGTTTTTTGTTTTTGCTTTGAAGGAACCAATGAAGGAGACAGGAACATAGAAGAAGGGGACTACGAGGATGACGAAGAAAGTTTGTCGGGCCAAAATTTGAAGAGCCCATCCTCCCTTCCAAGATTACAAAAGCTGATAAAAAATTTCAAGAACTTCTCCCAGTTATTTGGTACGTAAAAATGAAAATTTTCCTATCATTCAATACACATGTTATGTCTATTTTAAGATGCATAACTAAAAGTACGATTTTATTCTCATGTTGAATGTGTCCGTCATACTCTAAAAATAGTCATCTTGGAAGCCGCCCCAAGATTACTTTATTTGACTCCACAAACTTGATCAAATAACTCAAATATAAATAAACAGTATCATTTCCAAAGTCACCCCCTTTGTTCACTTGTCAGGCTTCTTTGACATGCTTATAAATATACGTGTCAAAAAATATTTAATATGTATCTCATTCAGCATACAAAGATGAGTTAGAAGAACCAGAAATAGGAATGGAAATTGGATTACCGACAGATGTGAAGCATGTGACACACATAGGGTTGGATGGTTGTGCAAGCTCGATCCTCTCAAACGGCTGGAACAATCTTATTGAACCAGAAATGATAAATTTCCCATCTTTATTCTTACCGCCGACGCATGAGATTGCAGCAGAAAACCTTGCTGATACATCCAGTGTCAATATGTTGCTTGGAACAAAATGTACAGTTTAAAGTGATAATCACAGTAAAATTGAAGAGTGACTCAGATGAAGATGGTTACTTAATTTTAATTGTGATATGCATCTCCAGAAATTTTGCTCATGTATCTTATAAGTGTTTATTGTGGTTATGTTTGCTTTTGTGATGGTGTGTACCTTGTAATGCAAAACTCTATGGCAGTTATATGATATTTGTCCAAATTCTAAGATACATACGGCTGCAATAAAACTAAATCCCAAAACCAACAAAGTTAACAACAGTAAGAACAAAACCTAAGTACGACAGTAACGTTAAGAAAATTTACTAGCTGATAGGTCCAAAGCTCCCATATCAATTTGAATGGTTGACAAGCTCTTGGTGGGAACAGTTGAGCTAGAATATGTTTGATTTTTCAAAGTCCCATATTTTTTGGAACCAAAATTTCTTGGTTTCAATTATTATCTTTTTGACAATGTCACTGTGATGGTAAAATCATTTTTCTCTAGTTGCAAAGACAGCATAACTTCCAATTAGATATGAGACGAACTGAGTTTAGGTTCAAATAGCAAGAGTATGACGCATGAGATACTGACACTATTTTCACACATAAAATGTTTATTCTAGCGAAATCCTCTCAACCCCCTAGATTTTGACACCAACTGCATGCATTCAAAATTCACCAACTTATCCTTCATTTAACTGCGTGATAAAGCGGCAATGGGACACAACTCCTGTTATGTCTGGAAGTGATGTAATAGCTAATTATGTGTGAGGTGCAACGCATGCTAGGTCAATGAAAAATGGACAGTCATGCAAATCTTGTGATGATTCAGTGGTTTGCTGCTTTGGGACTGCCTACAATATGGTAAATCTGTATGTGTTTTCAAGTTAATTTTGAACAACATACTCGTGCCGAGTGAGCAAATGAGTGAGACTATTTTTGCTAAGCTATTACTAAGTAGTGGGAAAATATACATACCGGTGACATTCTAGACATAAAGCTAATCAATTGTATGCCAGATACAATACGCATAAATGCAGTGAGCACAATAACAAAATCACAGTTGAATCACTAAAAGTAACCAAAACATGAGAATGTGCAGTGTTAACAGTAATAGAAATCTTAATTGCATAACTGGCAATGATCAACGCATTGTTCGACGCTGAATCCTTCAAAAAATAGCTGAAGAATCCAGCAATGGCTGCAGGGGAATGATTAATCCATAAAAATCTCAACTCTGCTCTGATATGAATTTGTTAATATCATGAAGAAAGCATGAACGAGGAGGCCTATCTTCCCTCCTAACATACTTCTTTCCCATCTCCAAAGTGTACTCACTCATCAGCCCCTCCTCCCCACACCTTTTCCTCATCGCTTCCCCAAATCCCCGATGCGCAAAGTACGCCTCCGCATGCACCACCTCATCCCCGCCATCCGCAACCACCGCCACCGGAAGCCTCTCGTAGTGGGCTCGATCAACCCCCTCCAGCTCATCGAGACGGGCCAATCCCCGGTCTGAAGACACGGAGTAAAGCTCTCCCCGGATCAGGTGACCCGATCCCGGAAGGTTGATCAGGTAAGGTATGCCGTTGGGCCCGCACACCAAGGGGAAGGCGTCCAAGGTGGCACGTGGTCCGATGAATGCGGCGTCGCCGGTGTGCATGAGGTTCGAGATAAGCGAGTGGTTGTAGAAGCCACGCTTGAGCGTGCCATACACGAAGATGAGGCTGACGCCACCGTCTACTACTCCTCCATCTGCCACTCTTGCATTGGCCATGCCAAAGATGATTCAAGCCGATAAAGCCTGTAAAAATCTGATCTTTCAATTGAGAAAGTTGATTGATGGGAAAAATCAGGATGGATCTTCCCCTGCTGAAAGTGAAGAGAACCGATAAGGAAAAAGAGGAAAGCCGTGCTTTTGTGCGATCAGTTTCATTAGGTCCTAAACACGAGTTTACCACAACCAAACAACTTTCACGTTTTTGCCTGGTTTAGTATCGAAGCAGTTAGCTTTAGACTAGTCTGATCGTGTACCTCTCGAGCCGATTTAAGAAATCGTTTTATTCGTATTGGAATTTGAGCATAACCCAAATATGTTCGATTTTTTTTCGATCGAACTCAAACTCAAATTATTTTATTCAATATTGCTACCCTCATAAGAGCTCGGGTCATCATGAATGACCCGGTATAACAAATGGATTTCCAAATCAGGGTCATTATGCATAATGGATTCTTCTGAAGTCAGGCAGGTGCAAGCTCAGGTTCAACTCTCCGGGCAACCAGAAGCCCGGGCTCTCATATAAGCTCCCGGGATGCATTCTACTCGGGCTACCTCGATAACAGTGCCGCACTCGAGTGCTATCTTATCTGTCAGAATTACAGGGGTTTGGCGTGTCAGAAAAGCTATCAGAGGTAGGGTGGCTTGACAGGAAGTCAACATCAAATGCTAGAATGGGAAGTGTACGCGCAAATCAAGGTAATCCTTGATTTTCCTTCTTATAAATAGCAGTTATACATCTCATATTTAAAGAATTCTGAATTCTTTGAACTCTCGAGCACTCATATATATTCGCTTGTGTTCATCTTCAACCTGTTGACTTAAGTATCGGAGTGGTCACGCCGGACACCCCTCCGGCACCCATTCACGAGTTCCTTTTATTGTTTGCAGGTCACGATCGAAGCCATCTACCTTGCTCATTTTTTTAAACAACATTATTGATTCGATTCGATGGAGCACCCGATCCTGCTAATCTATTTAATTAGGATCGCATCAAATGCATCTCAAGATTTGAAAACGAATACCAAGGAAAATTGAAAAATGGATGACTAAATCATAAAAATGACATAAAACGAATAATTAAATGAGTAATTATTCCACTTTCAAAAAAAAAGGAAATTATCCCGATCATTAATTGATTGTATTCAACGTACATTGGGCCGGGACTGCAGTAATTGGGTTGGTTTGGTGGCCCATTTGACTTGTCTCGCGAAAGGACATTTAGACTTTTTTGTGAAATATGAACACCGATCGTTTCCCTTTATTTTCAAAATATTTGTCAACATGCCAATTATGATTTGAACTGAAAATGGATTTATCGAAAATTGTCATATAAACCATATTTCGGTTTTTTAGGTTTGGGATAAAAATTTGAAACCAGCGAATATGGCGAGACTAGCTCGACCAGTCGAGCCGACGCCACGGTTCGACAGATACTGGGCTTGGGATGGCTTGATGTGCAGGAGTCCACACACACACAAGTGTATTTCCCTGAAAAACCAAGAAACCTATATGTATACAGAAGAACCTGACTATTTAAGGGTGCATTTGGATGAAAGTATTTGACTGGATCAGTGAGTGGATTTTAAATTTTACCAAGAAAAAAAATTTTATATATATATATATATATATATATATATATATATATTTTGCTTCCTCCATCTTAATTTGAATCAAGGCAAAAATTTGTGTGAGACGGTCTCACGTGTTGCATTTGTGAGACGAATATTTTATTTGAGTCATCGAAAAATTATTGAATGCAGCCATGTGCCCATTTTTATTTATTTATTTATTGCAATATAATAATTTATTAATTAATCTTTGTCAAACTTGGTTAATTCAGACAGCATGCCTACCAACTTTGAATATCGACAAAGCCCACCATATGACCATATGCCTAACTTCTTTATCTTTGAATACTTTAATTAATTTATAAGATTGTGACGAATACTAATTATTTAACATAATTATTACATAATATCGTCGGCTTTCGATGTTGAACTGAGACATCCATTTGGCGTCATCGGCTAATGGCGATGAATTATAAGATTAATTAGTCAATCTCGAACATTAAAAAATTGAGCTCAATATAGAAGAGTTTAATACGAAACTCAAACCTCTCAGAGCTAGCTAGACTCACGAGTCGGTATTTATCGATATCTTATAACTTATCTGATACAAAGCTCCAAAATATAGGAGTCAAACATGTATATGATTTTTCAAGCCTTTTCAATTTTATTTTTTTTTGTTTATAGAAATTCAATTACATCAATATCTAGCAAAATAAAACTATGGACCAAAATATACATTTTGTAGTCTATATTTATGTTATTAAGAAATTTGACATAAAAATATAATATTCACGAGTACTAATACTCTTTTAATGCATATGAAACATTTGAAAATTAGTTTTTAGCCGACAATAGAATTTATGCTAGGGCTAGAGTTCGGAAAATTCTTAGTCGATAAGTCCAAAACAAGGATGTAGCTCTTTTTTTTTTATTTTATTTTATTTATTTAAACGATGTAGCTGCTTTATGTAGGGGGGGAAACAGCTTTAAAAAAATTGTAATTTTACCTTTAATTTTTTTAAAATTTTGTTAAAAAAGTTTGAAAATAATAATAAAAAATTTAAAATTTTGTCCATCCAAAATTTCCTTTTCGCCTTGCCTATCTGGTCACCACGAGCTGTGGGGTAGGCGTTTAAAGTCTGTATATATATATATATATATATTTCACATCTTAAACATGTGGTGCTAGGCTAAACATGTCTTGATCGTCATGTTAAAACTACTTTTTCAAATGTTCATTTTAATACACATTGGATTATGAATTTGTTTTGGGAATTTTTATTAAACAAAATCAAATTTGAACTTTATGTAAGATGAACACAAACATGCATAGTGTTGATCAGAACCATACATGTGTTCGATGGAGCCTGAAGATAGAATTTAAAAATAGGTTCTCTAGTTGATATAAATAATGCTAAAGTTCAGTTAGCAAATAATAAATATAATAAATAGTACATAAATATACAATAAACAATATATTACAAAAAAAGTCAGTAAATATTTGAAATAATTATATAAATAATAATCGTCTAGCTATTTTAGAGAAAAAAATATATATATCAAATTTGTAAAATCCCGTTTTTGAATTATTTCTTTGGTAATCAACAAGATAGCTAGCTCATTTAGTGTATTTTGTGACATTATTGATCGAAGATAAGTAGTGTTGTGCCTAATATTTCAGAAGCCCAAAATTCGGCCCAAATGAAATTGCAGTTGGCCCAATGAATCAACGTGATATCAGTTGCTGCCAGTGCCCGACGTGGAAGAACGTTGAGTGATGGGGGAAGGGAAAACTGCTGTGCAGAATGTGACAAAAGTGAGGGAAGGAAATCAGAAAAACCCCCGAAAAAATCAACACAAAAATCTACAGCAAAAACTCTGCAGAATTCCTTATCAATTTTATGCAAAATTTCTCTTATTTGCTATGTTGTTTATTGTCATTTCCAGCAAGCATTCTATAGATTTTAGCAATGTCCATCCAAGTCTCATGTGAAAGCTTTGTTCGAATTTATAACGGCATAATAAATATTGATGTTGCTTATGAATTCCTCCTTTAATTTCATTATATTTCTCATTTCACGTTCTTATTTTTGGAGCCATTTCGAAGGAATTAGAACAAACGGTCGAATCGAGATTCGCAACGCTTGGTAAACGAAGTCAGATTAATTCACATTCGGCACGAACACGTGCCTGGCACGCCCGCAAATTTTCGCGACAAACAAGTAGTTATTAACTTCAACTTCGATATGTTTCTTTCTTCTTATGCAACTGTTACTAGGATAATTAACAAAATCTCACAGGCAATATAAGTATTTGATAATGAATCATTCAGTTTTGCTAAACACGGTAGCATCTTAAAAAGTTATTGAAGCTTTGTACAATACTTCATCAAGCTTGTTAAAGACTAACTCGTTAACTTCTCCAAACTCAAGAAATGTCCCAAAGTCTATTGATATTGTTTAAATTGTTCAAACCGAACTTTAAAAAAGATCGAGTTTGATAAATTATAAACAAAAAATTTCAAATTACTCTTTTTTTATTTAATATTGGGCAAAAAATTTTTATTTCAATAGATTATCGCATCACGTACCATCTCAAAATCCAACGCTGGAGTTTGTCTCAAATGGTGAGGAGGATAGATTGCCCCCCGAGTGTTATGTCCCGAACCTGGCGCTGAATATCCACGCATTCCCCCATCAACATACATCCCTGGATGTAAGTTAGGAGATGTAACAGAGAACACGTTACCAGCCATTTGTTTACTGTTGCTGCAGTTTTGGAATTTCAACCCCAACTCCTCATCCCTTTTGTGCGGAGGAGTGTATCTCCCTTCCTTGGCAGATTCAGGAACTCGTGCTTCGCCCAAGCGGCGATTTTCACCTGCTTGAGAAATCCCTGATCCTTGACCTTGATCTTTCAGCAATTTAACGTCAGTTTCTTGAAGTTTAACATTTTCTGGCGTAACAGCCTCTCCCTTTGCAGACTTCCTCCATTCCTTCACTTCTGCCACAAATTCCATCATAACAGTAGAGAAAGTTTGGGTCATTTCTCTGATATCACTGCGGATATTTTTCTCCATGGCCAACATAAAGTTCAGCGAAGGCCCACCACCTTCAGAAACATCAATTCCTTCCTTCATATTCTCTTCCTCGAACTTGTGTACTAACCTTTCCACCGTTCTTCCATCTGCATCAGTTTCCTGAAACTCTTCTTGTGAGCGATGACATTTCCCCATTGATGGAGGAATTCCTTCACTCTTCTCAGTACGCTTTGGAGGCATTGTGTCCCACCGGATCACGGATTGTCCCTTTCATGAAACGCAAAAGTGAAGAACTTTCCAAGAAAAACATTTCTCCAGTGCAAACACCCTATACTTTTGATGCATCAAAGACGGAGGAAATTTTCGATCACTTGGTGAAAGAAAAGTTTATAATATTCCCCTCAGACCACAAGCTGCCCACTAGGGAGGAATTGAAAGAAAGGGATTACTGTAAGTACCACAACTCCTTCAACCATAATACTAATACTTGTTGGGCTTTCAAGAATGTCTTGCATGAAAGAATCAACAAGGGTATCCTGAAATTCCCCGAGAAAAAGGAAGCAATGATAGTGGATGAAGATCCTTTTCCCCCGATAGCCAATGTGAACATGAGCAGTACTGATTTGCGCTTCTTGATCAATGAGAGGAGAAGGAGTGGAAACAGGGACATGTCCATTAGGCCAAGAATTACTATAAAGAAGTGTTGGGTGCCTCGAAAAATGATGTTTGAGGTTAGGGAGAAGAAAACAGAAACTTTTCATGGGAAAGATCGCTATTACAGTGGGGAGGATCTGCATTATACTGGAAGGAATATGAGGTATGACAGGGAATCCATGGCCAAAAGGCCGGAGAACCAGTACCTCAGAAGGAGCCCATATTCTTGGTCGAGGAATAACGAGAGAAGAAGTGGCCAGCAGTCATGTCATAAGATAACACAGAGGCCATCTCTTCTGAGCACCGATAAAAAAAAAAAGAGAGGAATTCCCGCTTTTTTGTTCCTCCCAGAGCAATCCCTGATGGTGTATGGAGGCGAGTAGAACATCCAAAATTCCCAAAGCCTCTTTCTAGAACCCAAAAACGACGTTTGTTGAGAGAAAAAGCTGCTGAACGTAGGTCTGGGGTAGAGGAGTCATTTAAAGAGAAGAAAAAATTTGGGAGGAAGGCTACTGAAGATAATGAGGAGGAAGATGATGATCTATTATCGGAGGAAGACAGTGAACCAGTCAAGAGGGCTACTTTCAAAGTGGGGCAGATTTTGGTTTCATTTGAGTGTGCCACTGGCTCGTTAATGTTGTCAGAGGAATTCAAACGCAAAAGGATGTGTGAATCAGAGGTGTTCGCTGGAAATCAAAATGGTACACAACCTGTTCAGACTGATATTTTCAATGAAAGCGTCGGTGTTTTTGTCGATGAAGAGAAAAGAGTATTGATGAAGCGACCCACAAATGAAATGACTCAGCATATCAAGCCACTCTATATTGTAGCGCATGTGAATGGAAAACCGTTGTCTAGAGTGTTAATAGATAATGGGTCTGCTGTGAATATTTTGCCGTACAGAATTCTTCAGAAATTGGGGAAGAAGGTGGAGGATTTGATTCCCACCGAAGTTTCCGTGGCGGCTTTTACTGGGGAGTCTACAAAAACTTTGGGAGTATTGCCAGCAAACATCACTGTAGGGTCCCGATCTTCATTGTCAGCCTTTTTGGTGGTAAATTCCAGTGCAAGTTTCCACGCTTTGGTAGGAAGGGATTGGATTCACACCAATCATTCTGTGCCATCATCCATGCACCAGTTGCTGTTGATGTGGAAAGGAGATGAGGTGGAAGTGGTACAGGCTGATTCACAGCCGTATCAGTCAAACTCCAACGCAGTAGAAGCTAGATATTATGATGGAGCCTTCGGACCTATCAGAATTCGTGATTACAAGATGAATGGGCAGCAAGGAGCAGTCTACATGGACACCAAGAAAATAAAGGAAGCAGTTGAAATAATTCTCAAACCCACTGCCATGGTCTCTCCTAGACCAATGGTTCGACCTGTTATCGAGGGGGTCGATGATTAAGTTCACTAAAGAAGAAATGGAAGTGGCTGCAACTTCCGAATGGAAAGCCACATTGCAGCAGCTGGTGAGTGAAGTACAATATCAGGAATTATGGGACATTGACGGAACTGAAGTAATATTTGAAGATGAATTTGATAACGGTGAGGAAATAGAGTTACAGCTGGAAGATTTAGTCTTAGCTCCGGCACAGATGGAAGATCGACAGCCGGAGACTCAGGACCCTTTGAAAGAGGTGAATCTGGGGACTGTGGAATGCCCTAAACCCACGTACATCAGTGACTTATTGGAGGAAGAGATGAAAGGGGAAATAGTGAAACTTCTCATGGAATTCAAAGATTGTTTCGCATGGGAATATGAAGATATACCGGGTTTAGATCGTAAATTGGTGGAACATCGACTACCAATTAAAGATGGTTTCAAACCATACCAACAGCCGGTTAGAAGGATGTCCAAGGCGATTGAAGCAAGAGTAAAAGAAGAAATTGAAAAACTACTCAAAGCAAAATTCATTCGTCCAGTAAGATACACGGAATGGCTGGCAAATATAGTCCCTGTCATGAAAAAGAATGGGAAGCTTCGAGTTTGCATAGATTTCAGAGATTTAAATTGTGCTACCCCGAAAGACGTTTATGTCATGCCAGTAGCTGATATGTTAATCGATGCAGTAGCAAAAAACGAGTTGATGTCATTTATGGACGATTTTTCAGGATACAACCAAATAAAAATAGCCGAGGAGGATGTATCCAAGACAGCCTTTAGATGCCCTGGAGCGATCGGCACGTTCGAATGGCTTGTTATGCCATTTGGATTAAAAAACGCGGGGGCAACTTACCAAAGGGCCATGAATACCATTTTCCATGACATGATCGGTCAGTGCTTAGAGGTATACATTGATGACATTGTTGTAAAATCTAAAAAAGCAGCAGATCACCTTGGCCATCTTAAGAAAAGTTTTATAAGGATGAGGCAGCACAACTTGAAGTTGAATCCTTTGAAATGTGCTTTCGGTGTACAGGCTGGGAATTTCCTTGGATTTTTGGTTCACCAGCGGGGGGTAGAGGTGTACAAAAATAAGGCTAAAGCCATTATGGCAGCGATGCCACCGAATGATAAGAAGGAGCTACAAAGATTCCTCGGTCAGGTAAATTATTTAAGAAGATTTATTTCAAACCTGGCAGGTAAAACTCGTGAATTTTCTCTATTATTAAAGTTGAAAGACTCGGAGGAATTTAAATGGGAAAAATGTCACCAGGAAGCCTTTGATAAAATAAAAGAATATTTGTCTAAACCTCCTATTTTGATGCCCCCAAAACATGGTTTTCCCCTCAAATTGTATATATCGGCCGCTCAGGATTCTATTGGGTGTCTTTTGGCACAAAATAACCAAGAGAATCATGAGCAGGCCATTTATTATCTGAGTCGATCATTAACAGAGGTGGATGTTAGATATTCAGTCATAGAAAAGCTGTGTTTGGCGTTGTATTATTCATGTACTAAATTGAGGCATTATCTGATTCATTCAAGAGTTTATGTGATTTCGCAGACAGATCTTGTCAAGTACATGCTTCACAGGCCTGTCTTGACTGGGAGAATTGGCAAATGGTCGCTGGCATTGGTCGAATTCACTTTGATCTATTGCCCACAAAAATCGGTGAAAGGCCAAGCCGTTGCTGATTTCCTAGCAGACCATCCTATGATTGATGTGACAGGGAATGTGCCAGGAGATATAACAGTTTTCTGTATTAATCAGCCTTGGATTTTGAAGTTTGATGGTTCCAGCACGGAGAGGGCATCAGGGGTTGGAATCGTGATAACATCCCCAACAGGAGTCAAGACGGCTTTGTCATTCAATCTGGACTTTCCATACACCAATAATCAGGCTGAATATGAAGCACTAGTGATTGGTTTGGAAATTTTACGAGATTTGGGAGCTAGAGATGTGCTGATTATTGGGGATTCCCAGTTAGTCCTCAAGCAAATGTCAGGGGAATATAAATGTTCAAGTTTGGCGTTGGCCCCTTACTTTACTGCTGCTTCACAGCTCCTTGATGATTTTGAGGATGTGATATTCCAACATGTGCCAAGACAAGACAATTGGGAAGCTGATGAATTGGCTCAAATTGCTTCTGGTTTAAAGATGTCGTCCGAGCTCACCCACAAACTCTTGTTGATACAAAAAAGAAATCACCCTTCTATCCATCAGCGAGGAATACAAGTGGATACCTTTGACATTGATGTTGACCTCGTTGGGGATTGGAGGGATGAAATAAAAAATGCATTGAGGAATCCTGAGCAGAGGTTGCCTCATGGTTTGAAGATGAGAATTCTGCATTATGTCTTGATGGGAGATGAACTGTACAGGAAAGGATACGATGGTTTATTGTTGCGGTGTTTGGGTTTCCCAGAGTCCATGAGAGTTATGCAGCAAGTACATGAAGGAATATGTGGGGCACACCAGTCAGGAATCAAGATGAGATGGCTAATCCGTAGACATGGCCACTACTGGCCATCGATGTTAAAAGACTGTATAAGATATTCGAGGGGTTGTCAACAATGTCAAAAACACGAAAATATTCAGAGGATACCAGCCGATGAAATGCACGCTGTCATAAAGCCGTGGCCATTTCAGGGGTGGGCCATGGATTTGATAGGTAAAATTTATCCTCCCTCGTCTAAAGGACACTCCTTTATAATTGTGGCAACCGATTTCTTCACCAAGTGGGTTGAGGCTCTCCCCATGAAAAAGGTAGAGCAGAAAGATGTTGTTCTGTTTGTAAAAGAACATATTATTCACAGATTTGGAATCCCGCAATCGATCACTACCGACCAGGGAACTATGTTCGTAGGGTCAGAAATGAAGGAATTTGCCGAAGATTACGGAATCCAGTTGATTAATTCTTCACCTCATTATCCCCAGTCCAACGGTCAAGCTGAAGCTTCAAACCAAGTATTGATCAAGATGTTGAAAAAGATGATGGAAGACAATCCCCGAGATTGGCACCGACTGCTATCAGAGATTTTATGGGCTTATCGGACCTCAAAGAGAAGTGCTACTGGTACAAGCCCTTTCACCTTGACTTATGGGCATGACGCAGTATTGCCTATGGAAGTGGTAATCCCTTCTTTGAGAGTGATGAGGCAGAATGATTTGGAACCAGAGATTTACACGGAAGCTATGATTATGGAACTTGAGGATTTGGATGAGCTGAGAATGCAGACATATAATGCTTTGATGCTTCAGAAATCCAAGGTGGCCAGAAGTTACAATAAGCGTGTGAATAAGAAAATATTTGAAGAAGGAGACGTGGTTTGGAAAGTGATTTTACCCCTCGGGACCAAGGACAGGGAGTTCGGCAAATGGTCACCCAACTGGGAAGGGCCATTCAAAGTTCATCGACTATTAGATGGAAATGCATATTGGTTGGCAAGTCTTGATGGGGAGCCACATAGAAGGTGCATTAATGGCAAATATTTGAAGCATTATTACCCCAGTAGTTGGGTAGGGGTGTCAGAAACAAAGGGTTCATGAAGCTGGATGCGAAGGAGTTGGTACAAAGTAGGCTAGATGGCCACTTTGTTTGAATCCATTGTATTAACTTGTCAGAAGTTATTGTGAATATGCAAGGAATAGGCTTTAAGCCATTCCTTGGCAAACTTATTTGTATAGAGTGACAGAGCATTTGTAAATAAATAAAAATACTGGCTCGTGGAGTTCGCGGTAGTTAATTTGGGTAGAGTGCTCGTTTTGTTAGTTGGCCAAATCGGTAACAAAGCGAAGTTCATTTAAGTGCATGTCTTGAAACTTCGGTGAGCTTTATTCAAAAATTGTGGTTTGGCCGTTCATTGGGAATGTATGTTGATTTGCGTTTGTTTGCATCGTTATTAAATGTTCACTTTTTAGAAAAAATTTTGGCAGAGTTTCGCTTGTAAGTATAATATGCCAAAAATATAAAAACACCTGCAAACAAGCCCCAAGCAACAGATATCCAGAGAATAATGCATTATAACAACAGAGCTGAGTTTCTAAATATTCCCCAACATTCACGAAAAAGAAAAAGAACAAGCCAAATCATGGCAGACATGCGCAATATGTCAAGAATGTACTACTCTATAGTCCATAAAGTCCACAAAATACCAAAATATAAACCAATATCGCCATAAAGATGAGATGGAGTCTTCAAGAGAAATCAAGTTGACGTAGCTCTTCCCACTTGGACAAGCATTCAACCCGAGTCTGCTCAGCCGTTTTCAATGTATCCTCCCACTGCTGATAGGCATGCCTTTGACTTACCAAATTGTCGCCCAAGCTTTGGATGTCTGCCTTGAGTCTGTCAGAGGAAGTCTTTAAAACCTCACTATCATGAAGGAGAGTTACCATATCAGCTTTGTGTTGGGCGATTTCCATTTCTAGCTTCTTCACCAATTCCTCTTTGGCGTCAAACTCCTCATTTTTCTGATGTAAATCAGAAAGAGCAACTTTCCGTTCGGATAGCATACCATCTAAATGTCTTTTTTGCTCCTTGAAGTTGTTCACTCGAATTAGTGTCTCTGAACATATAGAACTCGAGTCCTGGAAAGCTGAGAATATGTTTGGCAAAGCAGCCAACACCTCATGAAGTGGGGATGACGAGAAATCTGGGCTGCTTTTCAGGATAGACACAGCGGATAAAATGGTGGTTTTTTCCATATCCCCTAAGGCGTTGAGGTTCATATTCAAGAAATGCTTCAGTGAAGCTTTTGCGGTAGCAAGCTCCAAACCAGAGGGGACATTCAAAGAGGAGGCCATATGAGAGGGTCCTGACTCCAAAAAGCTGAAATCAAAATCCAAAGTCTCCTCTACCAAAGAGACCATCGCTCTCCGTGCCGATAGATCCTAAAATGCCAAGGAGAAGGTGAGACACAAACAACAAACTGATAATTAAAGAGGGAGTAGAATGGTTGTTACCAGAAAGTGGGAGCCAGCCGAGGGAGATTTCTCTGCCACATCATCGGAAAAATTCCCGGGGAGAACTTTCCTACGCTTGAGTGAGGCCAAAGGAGTGGCCAAAGGGACATGCTCATCCGACTCGGTCTCTGCGGAAGAGCTGGAGGTTGAGGAGGAGTCAAGATTTTCTACTGTCACAGGGCCAGCTGAGGGAATGGAAGTGAGCGGTTGGATTGCCCGAGACAATTGAGCGGTGGATCGGGTCCGTCGTCTTGACGGCGAAGGAACAGGTACTTGTTTCACTTGAGCAGACGGAGTCACTTGAGTAGGATTTGGTTTTCCCTCCTTGCCTTTTCTATCATTCCTTGCAACCGACAGATCCAAGGCTTGTCGAGGACTTTGAGGGTGTACATATCCAAACATATAATATTTAAAATCTGAGAGTAGCAAATCATACAAAAAGCAGGAGGAGATATACCTGATATGTCCAGCTCTGCAGGGATAAGACAACGGTATCTTGTAGTCCACCATGCAAGGTAGTCATCAGAGACTGAAATGGGGGCCTCCACAACAGGGGTCTTAAAATATTCGGCTTGCTCCATTAATTCGATCAACGATAGTGAAGTGAATTTCTTTTGAGACAACTCCGCTTTTATCATTTCGTTCAGGGGGCGAGGCAGATACAATGCGTTTGAAGGCACGGTTGGACACAAACCTAGCTGGGAGGGGTACAAGGTTGGATTGTAAAACTCAAAAATATTGGTACTTTGATCACGTGGGGACACCCCGTCATGTACTAGGAAACGAGGATGTAGGGTGGCAGTCCGCACATTTTTAACCAAGGAAGATACGTCTATCGCTTTACTGGTAACCATATACCCAATCCACGGGTAATCATCGGCTGTGACCGTAAGGAAAGGAGGCTGATGAACTGCTCGAGAGAAGGGCAGAGATCGCATAAAAGTACACACCCCTGCAACAGTGAAAGTACTCTGACAAGTTATGAGTTCCTTCCATGACAACCTCTCAGAAAGAAGGCCGGGCGGGGATTTCAACTCAGGAAAGTAAGAGAACAGCCACATTTGAAGAAACCACATAACCCCATTAAGTCTAGAGAGGGGCACATCATTCACGGCAACGTTCAACCAATGGTAGATCGATCCCAAAAACATTACACCAAGACCGTGTACATTTCCAACGCTCAGGGACCTGGCAAGGGCCAAGTATTCCATAGTCGGCTTACCAGAAGGACAAAAAAGATACTTACATATCAGTACCCACATAAAGGATATACGTTCTTCGCTGGTAGGGGAAGTCCTCTTGAGAGCGCTCCAAGACCTGATAATCTGAGAGTAAGAAGAAGGACTCCAATATTGTTCAGAGAGCTGAGGTAAGTCCCGGGTATCCACCAGGCTGGCAAATTCATTTCCAAGAACGGGAAGACCAGTGAGATGCAAAACGTCTTGAAGAGTGATGGACATAGGGCCACATGGGAGAATGAAAGAATTACAAGGCGGTGCCCATAACCGAATGGCACCCTCGATGAGGTCTAGATTAAAAGTACGATCGGTGGTGGACATTTGGATGAATTGGTAAAGGCCCTGTTTTCGCCACATTCCCCCATCAAACTTTTTCAACCTATCAACCCAAACATTCCAGTTAACATCTCCCCTGGGCAAAGATTTAAATTTGGCAAACTCAAAAGGTGGTACAACGGTGCGATTTAGCAATAAAGCACTTGGCTCAAGGATGGAAAGAGGAAATAGCATGTTGGTGGCCTCGGGGGATAAGGGAATATGACTATAGGAAGGATCAACGGTATAATCAAAGACTTCCACCAAGTTAGAATCACCCTCAGTGATCATCGAAAGTCTGCAAATGACATAAGATTCAAAGTAAGGGGAATTAATACTTAACAAAGTACACCCAGACAAAGAGGAAACCTACCCGGGGGTAGACATCCCAATAACGAATTCGTCGCTAAGCGTAGAGGATTGGTTTCGATATGCTGACGAGTGTGCGCCCACGAGTGAAAGATCACCGGTTATCCCTACAAGGTGAAATACGAAAGGCGTTTCACGTCACAGACAAGAAAATCGAAGAAATATACATTGGTACTGAGAAGAATCACGTGAGCTAAAGTTGCGTATCTAACAGACAAAGAGGAATTGCCAATGTGCAGTAATCATCCTTATGAAGCACTCAAGAACACGTAGCCACACAGAGCAATACTCCAACATAAATTTGAATAGACACAAAATACCATCCGATCGAATCAACCGAGATAATGAAACAAAAAGGGGGATATCTACCTGTTCCTTGTAGTCGCCCGGACGGTGGACGGCGAGTGAAGGAATCACAGACCCGTGAAGAGGAGCTTACACTATTTGGATAACGGCATGGCGATGAGAGAAAACCAAGAGAGGAGAATGAGGGTGGTGGTGCACGCGGTATATCACAGACCGCGGCTCCCAGTAAACCGAAATGATTTGGGCGATGGGCAAAATCGAGGAACGTGGAATGATGAGGCAAATCGATGCTTTTGTTATCCAGCGTAGGCGAGGAGTTGGGGAAGAAGACAATGGAAGGAACGAAGGGAGTGTGGAGGATTTTTAGGGATTTGACGCGGGGATCGAGGAATAAAGTTTGAAAATGAAAGTTGAGAAAGAAACATAAATAAGCCAGGATCTTTTATTGTGAAGGGATTACATTTGTTAAACTCATTTTGAAGACTCCAGGAAGATCGGAATGCTTGGGAAATGTGTGAGGGAATTCCATTTGTTTTGAAAAGGGACATGCGAAAACATAGCCAAATTGGCCCATGGGCCAAATTGGCTACGGGGGGCAATTGTTGTGCCTAATATTTCAGAAGCCCAAAATTCGGCCCAAATGAAATTGCAGTTGGCCCAATGAATCAACGTGATATCAGTTGCTGCCAGTGCCCGACGTGGAAGAACGTTGAGTGATGGGGGAAGGGAAAACTGCTGTGCAGAATGTGACAAAAGTGAGGGAAGGAAATCAGAAAAACCCCCGAAAAAATCAACACAAAAATCTACAGCAAAAACTCTGCAGAATTCCTTATCAATTTTATGCAAAATTTCTCTTATTTGCTCTGTTGTTTATTGTCATTTCCAGCAAGCATTCTATAGATTTTAGCAATGTCCATCCAAGTCTCATGTGAAAGCTTTGTTCGAATTTATAACGGCATAATAAATATTGATGTTGCTTATGAATTCCTCCTTTAATTTCATTATATTTCTCATTTCACGTTCTTATTTTTGGAGCCATTTCGAAGGAATTAGAACAAACGGTCGAATCGAGATTCGCAACGCTTGGTAAACGAAGTCAGATTAATTCACATTCGGCACGAACACGTGCCTGGCACGCCCGCAAATTTTCGCGACAAACAAGTAGTTATTAACTTCAACTTCGATATGTTTCTTTCTTCTTATGCAACTGTTACTAGGATAATTAACAAAATCTCACAGGCAATATAAGTATTTGATAATGAATCATTCAGTTTTGCTAAACACGGTAGCATCTTAAAAAGTTATTGAAGCTTTGTACAATACTTCATCAAGCTTGTTAAACACTAACTCGTTAACTTCTCCAAACTCAAGAAATGTCCCAAAGTCTATTGATATTGTTTAAATTGTTCAAACCGAACTTTAAAAAAGATCGAGTTTGATAAATTATAAACAAAAAATTTCAAATTACTCTTTTTTTATTTAATATTGGGCAAAACAATTTTATTTCAATAGATTATCGACTCAAAATATATATGTTGAACCTCTCAAAGAACGACCCTGAGACGGTGGCCTCCTTGACCTCATAAAAGGTTCGGCCCTAGTGTTGAGATACTAGATGTTTGATTATCTTTTAGTTCGAGCTTTTTGTGTTATTGCTTGAAAGTTTTTCAACCGATTCATAATTTTTTTATAGAAATTATTACAATATTATTCAATTTGTTCCATATATTTAGTCTTATTAAGAGATAAAGACAAATGAGGGGTAATGAGTATGGTCGTCTCCTCTCGATTTTTTATTTTTATAGAGTATTGTGTTAGATAAAATTATTTTATTTCACTTTCTTTCTCCAGAAATTTGCACTTTCCACTTAAAATTTTTAATATATTTTTTATCTCATAACTTCATTTTCCTGACTCTTTTATAAAAGTAATATTTTTCATGAATGATCTAAATAAAAGATTCGTTTCATAAAATATGACCCGTAAGATCTCTCACACAAATTTTTATCCGAAAATCAGCATGAAATTTAGTATCAAAACCAAGCACCGCCTCGTTTTGACATAAATGCAGCCGTCACAATGAAAGATAGAGGGCTCAATATATAATTATGTTAAAATCATTTTTTATACCTAAAAATTCAAATAAAGTTTACTAACATACATAATTTAGATATCCACATAAAAATTTAGACTTGACTCCACCAACTGAATCGTTCATTTGTTGTATTCATAAGTCAAAACATGTGTGTAACTTCATATTTTTCAACATTTGGCTGCGGTCAATTATGGCTGATTTTGACAAGTTTTATGAAAAATTTTGTACATCCCAACAACAATAAAGTACAATAGATAAACAAAATAAAACAACAATAAGTTGCTTTCGATTCAATCCACATTGTATATATCTATACATAACCATCAGGCAATCTGAAATCAAGCTCCAAGATTGCTAGTGGAGAATCCAAGATCGTGATTTAGTGCTCCAAACTTATTTGTTTGTTTGTTTTATTTTTTTATTTTGTTGGGTGAAACCAAGAAAGGGAATACTTTTTTTTTTTTGGTAAAATTCACAGAATAGTAATGTCCTCCATTACTGGCATTCGGTTCCAAAGTTTGTTACCATTCTCCTCCTCCGCTGCGTCTTCATCTTCAATCTCTCCATCTTCGTTGCCATTCAAATCCCTTCTCCTTAAATCGGCATCCCTTTTCAGAGATAATTCCTCGAGGCCCTTTTCGGTCCACGCTTCGTCCCTCACCAACACCCCTTCAACCATGAGTGCTGCTGATGTTTCCGCTGATGCCGGCATGGATGCTGTCCAGAGGCGGCTTATGTTCGACGACGAGTTAGTGATTCTATCTGTTGACCTCTCATTTGTCTCGTTTTGCTTTTTGTTACACTCAATGAGAGGATTTGAGATGGGTTTTTTTTGGTGAAATGGGATTGGATTCTGGGTTGTCTAGTCTGGTATTTGTGGATCTTAAAAATTGAAACTGGGTTTGCTTTGTTGTTTTTTTTTTCCCCACAAAGTGTTAAGAAATATAGAACGTTGATTCATTTGTGATAAAGATGTTTTCTTGAATGTCTGCTTCTTATTTGTTTATTTATTTATTGTGTTTTTTTCAAGACTATCTAATTAGCTTTTGTATCTATTTATTTTTACGTGACAATATGGATCATTTTTCCCATTCCGAGTTTCCTTTTGATTGAGTTCATAGTTTCGGATGTATTTTTCCTCGGATTTGATTTCTGGTCATGCTTTTTTATTGAAAAGGAGTAGTAATATTTGTGTTATTCTTTTGCAGATGCATATTGGTTGATGAGAATGATCGGGTTGTTGGCCATGACACCAAATACAATTGTAAGCCACCACCTTCGATTCTTCTGTAATATCTTGAATGCAAAAAAAAAAAAAACATGTAATTCGATCTATGTACAATCTTGTGAATTTATGCCGCGCACCCATAATCTTTTATTTAGTCATCAAGACATGATCAATCGTGTGGTCATATATGTATGCCTATGTTTCCGAATTACTGCTCTTCAGTATGTTTGATGGTTTACTCGAGGAAAAAATATTCTAGTGGTTCTTGCTGGGTGCATAGAGAGTGGACTGTGATTTTCGATTTTATTCGTTTTCACGGTGTCTCAGATGCAGTTTTAATATGGTACCTGCAGCCTGTTTTAGCTTCGAGTATTGTACTCCTGACCATTCAAGTTTTGTATTATGCAGGCCATCTGATGGAAAAGATCGAATCTGAAAATTTGTTACACAGGGCTTTCAGTGTTTTCTTGTTTAACTCAAAATACGAGTTACTGCTTCAGGTACGTGTTGCCGAGTGAGTTTTGTGCTGGCTAAGTTCTTTGAAGGTCATGCATACAATCTGTTGTTTTAGAATCGGGCTATTTTATCATTTCTCGGGGCACTTGGGTATTCTTAAAAGCAATTAATTTTTGGATATCTTGAAAAATAAGGATTAAATTGGAGCATGTATCGGATATCACTTTTATCTTTACCTAAGTTGTCCATGGCATATCTTTTAACAATTACACAATTCTCTTGCTCTTGAGTTCAGGTTGCCACAGCTCTCTGTGTTTGAATGCGTTTGTGAATTTTATATTTCCCTGTTCTCATAACCATAGTACTACGTGTGTTGTACGCTAATTTTCATGCTTGATCGAACTAAAATTTTGTTTAGTCAAGGCACTGGATAATTCTGAACTTGGAGAGTGCATTATCTGTTGGTTAATAAATCTCAGGTTTCCTCCTTCATGGGCACATCTAATTTCTTGCTCTCGCCGAACTGTTTCTCTCAAATGCTCGACATTAATCATGGACAGTCTTTTTAAAATGTGAATGCCTTTTTGATGAAAAAAATATTTGTTGATCAAGAATAACTGGAACAATCGTAATAGGACCAAGATTTCTCTAGGCCCTAAAGAAGATTGAGGTATAACACTGCTCAGAGAAGGAGTCTGCTTGGTACGATTCACGTCTGATTATGGTATCTCATTGGATGTCCCCGAAGCATTGCACCACTAAGAATCAATTGAGACCTACTTAATAAATTGTTTTTTTTGGTCAACGTAATTTAGAAATTTCTGAAGATGTCGATCTTCCGTGAAATTTGCCTCCTATTAATTTCATCTCAACTAGCTAGTGTTACTTCACGAATTTCATGTCTGTCTGTGAAGGAATGCTTACATGATCTATTATGTTTGTTTTCGTGCAGCAACGATCAGCAACAAAGGTGACGTTTCCTTTGGTGTGGACCAACACCTGCTGCAGTCATCCTCTGTACCGAGATTCCGAGCTTATCGAAGAGAATGCTCTCGGTATTTTTCTCGCTTCGCATTTAAACTAAGGAGTTAATTTTTGTCCAACAGCAATTTTGACTCTAACCCAATTTTTCATTTTAAAAGGGGTGAGGAACGCTGCTCAGAGAAAGCTCTTGGATGAACTGGGTATTCCTGCTGAAGACGTCCCAGTCGGTCATTTCACTCCGTTGGGTCGTATGCTGTACAAGGCACCATCAGATGGGAAATGGGGAGAGCATGAACGTAATATTTCATACTTCTAGTCATTATTATCTATTGCCATGGAATTGTTTTGTCACTTATCTACTACCATTTGCTTTGCCAAAAAATCCACCCGAAAAAATTCTTAACTTTCAGAGTAATTTTTCTAAAATGCTACTCTGAGCCCCCAGGCCCCAAATCTGTCAAGCCACCATCTTCGCTTCATCTTAGCAATCTCTCATTTCAATTTTAACAGCAGCTTCGTTTTGGGGCATCTTACCAGACCAACCTTAAAATTACCTATCAACATTGCTATGGCAGACTCAACGGGAGGGTGAATGCTCTCAAGAGAAATTTCATGTCTAATTTTTTAAAAATATACAAGTTATCCCACAGTCGATCTAGCTGCCCCCCTAATTTCATCTCCTCCCCTGAACATTTAGTTGCAATCTTGATTGCTCGAGGCACTATGTGTGTCTGACTCTGATCAATGTTATTTGACACATGCAGTTGATTATCTTCTCTTCATTGTTCGGGAAGTTAATGTGAACCCAAATCCTGATGAAGTGGCTGATGTAAAGTACGTGAACCGAGAGGAGCTGAAAGAGCTCTTGAGGAAAGCTGATGCGGGCGAGGGGGGACTGAAGCTATCACCATGGTTCAGATTGGTCGTGGACAACTTCTTGATGAAGTGGTGGGATCATGTGGAGAAAGGAACTCTCAAGGAAGCAGCAGACATGAAAACAATTCACAAGTTAACTTAGAAGATCTACCAGGAGTGAGTGAATATATGATGCTACTATGGTTGTCTAGGTGTCTTTTCTTGATATCATCGGTTGGTTGTTTGAAGCAATAAGTTAAAACCTTGTCGGATTTACTCGAGTTGGATCAGTGTCCCTTGATTTCGAACTACATTATCTTTGTTTAGACTTGTTCCCATATTGATTCGGCTTCAAATGGATAGTGAGTCTGTTGTCTGTCATCTTCCATTGTCATTAGCGGTCTGTTAAAATTGGATTATAAATCTGAAATCTCGTCTCACGCTTGAGGCATTTGGTGTCAAATAAGTTGTAAGCAATTTTGTTGATTGACATTGGACTATTGTTTCTACCAAAAATCCGTTTGGTAACATGGTTCATTTGATGAATATTTTATGGATAAGTATACCATAAATTCTGATAATAGAATTTGAAATACAATTCATTTTTATTTCAAGAACTAAAATGTATGGGGTGATTATATGTTTGTAAAGTACAGATCCATGTATTAAAAAATTTCCATTGAAAAATGAAATTGATTTTTAAAGAATAAGTTGCCTCGTTTTAATATTTAGAAACATATTTTGATTAACAAAAGTTGTCGTTCTTCAGGCATATTAGAAAAGCTTTAAATTTGAGATTTTTGAAAAACTCTAATTTCAACTTAATTAAATACTTTTAAAAGCACTAAAAAGACCATTCAAACACAAATCAAATTATAAAATTTTTAAGGAAAACAATTTAAAATCCAAAGGCACTCTAGTCGATGTCATGATGTGACCACAAAATTAACATATTTACCTCTAATATTAAAAATAATAAAATTTACTATAAAATAACAAATATTTTTTTTTAAAAAAAATACGAAACATTTTATGGGTATAATGAAACTCTGTACATATTCGATTATTTTTTACTCCTATATTGGATGATAAAAAATATATATATTAATTTTTTTGGCATGATAACAAATGTAAATACATTCTCTAAAATATATAAGTCTTATGAGTGATGCCCCTAAAACTCAGTTGCATTCTGTAAAATATTTTGCTCATTAAAAAAATTATATATAAATATTGAATTACACATATGTTCACGTTCCTCCAATTACTACTTTATGTTAATCATCAGGCATACGTGCTGCGAGTGTAGTCACTGCTATTTCACCAACTGCTCACGTTTCTACGTCACCATAGCTCTCCGCATTCCATCAATAACATACTTGCAAGTAAGCTTATTTGGTTCAAAACCTATTTTTGTCATCCTATCTTGGAACTCCATCAACTTAGCAAGATCTCCTTCCATGGAGAGCATTCTTACAAGAGCATTATAACATTCTGAATCAAAGATTTGAAATTCCTCAGCGAAGAGTTTCAACAATTTTTCGGCTTCAACGAAATTTCTCTCTTTGCATTGCCCATTCGTCACAGTTCTACAAATTTCAACATCTGGGGGCAAGCCGGATTCAACCATTTCTTGCATCAAGAACTGTCCCTCCATGGTTCTGTTTGATCCACACAAACCTCTAATCATACCTCTGTATGAATTCAGATTTGGTTTCATATCCATCGATACCATCTCCGCTTTCAGTTTTAATGCCTCCTTCGCAAAATTACCTCTACAAAGAGAACCAATCAACTCATTATAGATTTCCTCGCTAGGGACACCACCATTTTGGCACATCTGATCCAAAAGAGACATTGCTGCAAATGGCCTGTTCTCCTTGCATAAAGCAAGGATCAAATACAAATACACATCATGAGAGACTGTAACTCCCATGCGTGTGATCTCTAAAATAAGATTCAATGCGGAAATCAACCTATCTTGATCTTGGTATCCTTTTATGATAATCCAACAAGTGAAGTTATCAGGGCGAATCCCACTTCCAATCATGTCAAACAACAAGGATCTTACCTCTTTCATCATTCGCTGCTTGCAATATCCATCTACGAGAGTATTATAAGCAAAAACATCTGGCTTCAACTCGCGATTAACCATCAAATGGAACAACCGATGAGCCTCTCTCACACTACCTCCCTTACAAAGACCATTTATCAGGGATGTGAACGTGATTAAATCAGGATTTACTGTTCTCGTAGTCATTATATTATACAAATAAACTGCATCCTTTAACCTACCCGTCTTGCAATAGCTATCAATAAGCATGTTGTATGTCACGACATCAGGGTCAAATCCTTGATCTTCCATCCTCTCCAAGAATTCATTCACTTTGTCCACATTTCCCTCCTTGCACAACACATGAGTCAATATATTAAATGTGCACGCATTAGGATGCACCCCAATATTCTGCAGTTTTTCATAAACATCCCAACATTTTTCTCCACAGTCAACCTTAGAAAGCCCATTTAACAGACAATTGATAGTGATGAGGCTAGGAACGAAGCCGAGATTTAACATTTTTCTAAATGTTCTAAAACTTTCTTCAACCATACCCTTTTTAAGATAAGCCTTGATGAGCATGTCAAGTACAACAGGGTCCCAATTACATTCATTTGAACATGAAATCAAGTTCTTGTACACACTCAAGCTCCATAAAACATTTCCGTTTCCTTTCATTTCCACCAATTCTAACAAAAGCTTCATTGCTTGCTTAAAATTTTTAGACCATACCAAATTATGAATCATGATGGAATAATTGTGCTCATTTGGTTCGAGACCCAAATATTTTTTGACCCATTTGAAGAAAGTGAGTGCTGTACATGAATCAGACTGGCATCTCAACAAAACTCTTGAGAATTCAAGGTTCGTGAAATTACTAAACAATCCTTTCTGTTGAAGATGGTCCCAGTAGACACAATCCTTTTTCTTAAGGGAAGAGCATACGAGGGTCACAATATTATTTGGATTTTCGGTACTGGGAAGAAAGTTGTAAAGTGGGTTGGGTATCGGTTTGCCGTTGATAGTTTGCAGAGCAGATGGATTCCTGACTTTTGCGGAAACAATTTGTGTCACTTGAGAAAGTGGAGGTAAGGGGGTACTTAATTTAGCACGACTCATGACTGAAAATCATTGTCACACAAAATTTATACAAGGCGAGCTTGAATTGAGAAAGCGAGTGTACTAAAATGGGAACACTAATAAATTGCAGAGATGGACAACTAAATAGGACTCAATCGTACCAAATTACCAAGTAACAATCCTCCAGAAGTTAGCAATCATCATTAAATAGATCTTGGAAAACTGTGAAGAAACTCACGGGAGAGGAATTTTTCTCCTTCGAGCTGAGTAGGAAAAAAGACATAAATTAGTTAACACGCTAAATTACTCCATCTATATATTCAAAGCATAAAAAAATTTCACACCGCAAATACCGAAAGAAAGGGAAAATATTGAAACTGACAAGAAAAATGCAATGAATTAAATGAATTATTAGGCAAAAAATAAAAACCATTAAAGTTCAACAGGTTAAGGCACCCACCACATAGGCAATTCATCAAACAGGTGCCAATCATCTTGAAAAACAACAGTAGTACATATAGAAAATCATTGCTATGGGGAGTGGATGTGTAGAGTTCGGCAGATTGCATGTGTTCGCCAATGTAAACATTCAATTAGCCACACATTAACCCGTAGCGTTTCATATGAATATAACAAAGAACACAAATTCAATGAAGGTTTTATTCTTATTAGTTATTACACTTGAACGAGGACAGGGTATCTCAATCGCATATATTAAAGTTTAACTCTTTATGTTTTTATAATTTGATAATAAAATACCAATTATGTCAAAATCATCTGTCTTATTTTATTTAAACTACTACCATATATATATATTGTATGCTTGTATATTTCGTTTTTTAACAAAAAAAATAAGTAAATATTTTGTTAAACCATTTCACATATTTATTCACGTTTTCTCTCGTAAGAATGACCAATAGGTTATATAAAAAAATTGACCAATAAGTTGAAAAGTATTAGTTCCAGGATTACGTGCCCGGTGCCCCAGAGAATCAACCAGAGTGGAAAAGATAAATCAATGTGGAAAGACAAGAGTCCTGGCCTCAAGATCCTTTGGCTTTGGACCTTCGGAACCGCAGCTGGTAAGTGTTTTGCTTCCATGTTTGTATGTGTAACGATGATACAGTATAATCTGATCTGTCGTGGGGTTGGTCGCAGTGCTGGTGACGAATGTTGTGAGGACAAGGATGAGAGATATGGATCAATTCATCAACAACGCCGTCGACGCCCCCCAAGACGAAAAACCCACCGGCACGACCATTATTTCTGACGACCCCAATGGCAGCGTATTCGAGGAGAAATCATAGCCTCTCCGTTCCATTTTACGAAATACTTGTCTCATTCTGCGTGCCAGATGTTCGATAAATTTCCCAAGTGGTGGGTGCCTAATTAGCTTGTGTAACGACGAAACAATTCATGTTTCTGTTTTGGTGTCTCACCATATTTTTTTATTTTAATAAATGAATCGTTTTTTTGCAAACATGTTGGAGGCAGTTTTTATTTTTAATATTATAAAATAAAATGACTTTACTAAAATATTACAAGACCAGTGGTAACATTAATAACATATTTAGCTTATATTTGATTTGAATGATAAAATAATGAAATGATTAAGAGAAAAATTATAAAAATAATGATTGAATTAGATAATGATAAAATAATATTATATTTGATATGATTGTTAAGAATGAGATAAATAATAATCTTTTGATTAATTGACAAAATTGTCTTTCCAGTTTTGTGGCGGCGGTCGACGGTGGTCGGCCGGCCGGAAGCGTCGGCGGTCGGCGACGGGCGACGGTGGTCGGTCGGCGGTCGGTGGAGGGAAGTGGTTGTGAGTTTGGATTTAAGAGAATTGTAAAATTGGAAAAAAATATGATGAATTAAGAGTGATATAAATAATCCTAGGGGGTGAGGAGTGATTATTTTATCACATATAATATAACCTAATCATTCATAGGAGTGATTGACTTGGTTAAATAAAAAACGTATCAAACATGTGATTAGGTGGGTTGTTCACCTAATCACCCCAACTAAACGCAGCATTAAGAGATATCATAATCCAAAAGCTAAATACTTGACGAAAAAAAAAAGATAAAATTATTTCAGAAAAAATGTGTTACAAAATTTAGATGTGTATTATTTGTTGGTAACTAAAATGTAATTATTTTATTAACGAAAGATGTTGGAAAAATTTAAATTTAATCTTATATATCTTTCCAATATTAGCATTTTTTAAAACGAAAATCTTTCGTAAGATCAACAACCATACATGTAAATAAGGGTGTAATCGAGTCGATTCGAGCTCGAGTATTATATTACTGGAGCTCAACTCGGAAAAATTAAAATACTTGAACTCTAGATCAACTCGATAACGTATCGAGTTACTCGAGCTCGAAAAACTCGATTCCGAATTTTTTACAATTTTAAATAAATAAAATATTATATATATACATATGTATATATATAAGTACCTAAAATAATAATATATGTTATTTATTATTATTGTTATGATGAAGATATGGTTTAAATTCGTTAAACTATAAGGGGCTCCCAGCATTTTCCAAAGAAGCAGGGTGTCGTATGCTATTTTCAACTTTTGGTCATTTTTTTTTATATAACCTATTGGTCATTCTTACGAAAGAAAATCCCCTTTTCTCTCGTGAAGTGGGATCCACACGATATTAGCAGTACCTCGTGCATTAGTTATTGTACTTCTCTTTCCGCGATCTGAAACAATAAATGCGGGTTTCCAAGAAAGTATCGACACCTATTTCTCTCTTTTACCACTCATCCTCTTTTCTCTTGGCATCGCGAATCGCTGTGATTTTCTTCGGACTCGTCCCTCTCCTCAATTCTCCGAACTTTGGTTTATGAGGTACAAATATCCCTTTTCAATCCGTTCTTTTTGTAGAATTTCGTTTTTCATCTTATGATTTTGTTTTAAATTTGTCCGATTTGTATTTTTGGATCTACCGTTTTCGCCTTTTAGACGTCTAATCATTTAGAAATTTTGGTCAATGAATTGAGGGTTGGATAGTAGTTTTTCTTGTGAAAGATTTGATCTTGATTTCCCTGTACTCTGTGATCGTTCTGGATTTGTATAGCGGAAGCGGGTATCTTTCTCATTTAGCTTACAGTGAAATCAATATTTAATCTTGATCACTCTGTTATCGTTCTAGGTTTGTATAGCGGAAGAGGGTGTCTCTCTCATTTAGCTTAGATGTTTCTTGATGGTTTTTTTATTTCTTTGGAAGTCAAATCTTTTACTCAGATCTGATAGTGGATCGCTTTTATTTGGGGTTCGTTAATCGTTATTAATTGTGTTAGTGTGTTTACTAATTTTAATATTTTTGCCACTTGTGCAGCTCGAAGGAGAAACCCACTCTCGGGTAAGTTTTTTGACCACCAATTTAATAATTAGTTGATGATGATTGCTGTCTGATTTTGTTGTATAATAATGTGTGAGCGCTTTATATTTTGTCCATGTACAAGTCTGGTTTAATCACGGGTTTGCATCCATTCAAAGTTTGGTCAATAAGTTTTTATTTTTTCAGAAACCATGGCAAATTTCTATTTTGTTCTCTTGTGGGAAACATGTTGTTCTTGGTTTTGGTTTTAGTTGATTTTTCTGCGTCTCTTGTTATTTCTTAAAGAATCTGAAGTAGCCTTTGTAGCTGAAACTGATATGCTTTTACATGCATTGATTGGATTGCAACAATGTTTTCTAAGCTTATTTTCATTAATGTAATTTTCAATGTTGAAATTACAGTGGCACGCGGATTAAGACCCGCAAACGGAATATTTCAGCGCCGCTGGACCCTGCAGCATTTTCGGATGCAGTGGTCCAGGTCTATTTGGATAATGCTGGTGATCTGGTACTTCTTCTTTCTCACTGCTTTTTTCATATTTAGTTTCACAAATCAGTTATCCCTTAAATCTTGGTTGCACTGCATGCGTACACATTTTGGATATATTTGTCCTCTGGACAGGGGCTGGATGCAGGCCTTAGACGATACTTATGTGAATGTATTTTATTTAGGAACTTGTTGCCAAGACCATTGAATCTTCAGATTTGAATTTCTCTAGATACGGTGACACTTTTTTTGAGGTTAGTTTATTCTATTCAACTTCTGTTTTACCTTGTGTAACTTTACTCGCAGTGTAGTTTTGGCACACCTTTGTTAGAAATAAATTTGTGCTACAGCCTTCCTGTTTGATTGAGAAGAATCTCATGGTTCTAAACTAATCATTAGGATTACAAATGAAAAGTTTGTCTATGAAGAGCCAGTCTAACTGTGTTTGTGTTTATGAATGATATATTATCCTGTGTAGTGCTAATTGAAAGGGTCTCATAGGTAAGTGCTACACCTATGAGGTCTCTTGTTGTGGGACCCATGGTTATGGTGCAGAATTTATATCCATGTGAAATCCCTAGTATATAAAATATTCAAGAGGTGTGTTTATGAAATAACAGAACCTTTGTATTCAAATGCATGTTAAATATCTTAGAGTGGTGTCCACTTTTTGTAGACATGAGTTGAAGCTTTACCAAGAATATTCATTGGAACCATACTTTTTCTGTTACATGACAAGTGGGAAAGCATGCAATTTTTCATTCTTAGATTCATGCAATTTCTCTCATCATGTTAATAGCAGTGTTCTAAATGGCGGTGCACCGCCTACGCATGAGGCGGGTGTTTTAGGCAGACTAAGCTATACGGCGTTGGGCGTTGAGGAGGCAGGTCGAGGCGGGCGAGGCCGGCAGTCAAGATTTTTAAATTGTAGTCAACAAATTTTAAAAATCTAGTCAAAGTCAACTAATTTTAAATCTCAAAACCCTAACACACCCAACTTTCTTTTTTTTACTTTTAGTTTTCCCTCTAAACTCTCAAGTCTCAGCCACTAAGTCCACCACACACTGGGTGTATATGTAGATGATTTGGAAAATTAGTTATGTTTAGTAGTCTAGTACTTGTTCTAATGATGGATAATGGATTGAAACTTTGAAATTTAAACTTAGTTTATTGGTAAAAGTAAAATATTATTTTTTTGGCATAATAACATTAATATGATGATGAATCTTTATTAATTATCTTGTTAGTTTGCATTTATATATTTATTTGCACATTATCTAGATGATATTATACTGTACGAAGCTTCTTTGTGCTTAAACACTATTTAATTACACATCTTACATAAAAAATGATGACTATCTGTGATTATATTGCATGATTGTATATGATTATCTATAAAAAATTACTTAAAAAATTCAACCGCCTAGGACGCCAAGGCGGTAGGCGGTCACCGGCCGCCCACCACCGCCTTCCGCCATTTACAACCTTGGTTAATAGACGATTGGAAGGAAATGCTTGGCATCAAAGGTGTTTCTTCTCTGAAACATAGTTGATTTAGTTTATTGAGCTTTGACTGATTCACCCCAAAACCATCCATTCAATTACATGTTTTAATTTAAATACTTACCTTATTAGTCTGTTATATCAATTTCAATTTTTCCTCTAATTTAGATCTGTATGATATGTTTTGTGATATCTTTCCTTAACCTTTTTTTTGGTTTTTGCATGGATGCAGGTGGTCTTTAGAGGGGCCCGCACACAACCTGGCACAATAAAACCTGATGAAGGAGAGCTTCACCCATACTCTATAATTGACTGTGAGCCAAAGCGTGAAGTGATTTTGCCATCTGTGATATATATACAGAAGATCTTGAGGAGGAAGCCTTTTCTCATTAAGAATCTTGAAAATGTTATGCGAAGATTCTTGCAGTCCTTGGAGCTTTTTGAGGATGATGAAAGAAAGAAGCTTGCAATCTTCACCGCCCTTGCCTTTTCCCAGAAGTTGTCTGGCCTTCCACCTGAAACTGTTTTCCAGCCATTGCTCAAGGATAACCTTGTTGCCAAAGGGATAGTTCTCACTTTCATCACTGAATTCTTCAAGGAATATCTTGTTGATAATAGCCTTGATGACCTGATTTTAATCTTGAAGCGGGGTAAAATGGATGACAATCTTCTGGACTTTTTCCCATCTGGAAAGCGGACACCTGAAGCTTTATCTGAGCATTTTACGTAAGGTTTTCACTCCCTTGAGTTGCAATTTGTGTTTAATGGATGTTATCCTTACCAGCTATACTGTAGCTCAGTAAATTATCACCTCACATATAGCACAAACTATATTATATGATGGTGATGACACAATTTAAACATAATCTTGTTTGCTCTGACCCATTGTTGGAAACATGGCTAAATTCGAAAAAAGCAAAGAGTTTTTCCTCGTGTAAGCTGATCATAAAGTGCTTTAGTTTGATTGATTCTTGATGTTTAAGTCGACTGTTTATCTTTAAGCTGTGGAGGTAAAGTCAAAATACTTAATTTTTAAAAAACTCTAGATTGCAAAGCTCTCCATATCATTCTCACCAATAAGAGAAGACGGAAATTTTCCACTTTTTGTTCACATTCATTGTAATTGGAATACCTGCATCTATTGTAGTCTGTTGGCATTGTCAATATTTTCTTTTATTACATGATCTAAAACCCATTACCTCTCCATTCATGGGTACAGTTGATGCCACTCGAACCAGGTGGGTGCAATGTGATTGCATTATTAATGTGTATTATGACAGAATTTTTGTATGAACGGCATCATTGGGTGTGGAGATGCCAAAAAATTTGAAATTATTAGCTGTCAAGTTTTGCAAGGTGATTTAATGTTAATTTCATTATGCAGCTTGATTGTCCCTTCAGTTGTCCTGTACCTTTATTTTTAATTCCATCAATATTTTTCAAAATCTAATGTGAGACTTCTCTATCATGAAACACTGTTGTGTTAACAAACTCAAGAAAAATTAAACTCAAAAAGAAAATAAAAAATCTGTAGGTTTGGAATAAATAGAGTTTTGAGTAAAATTTTGTTTGCTATGGCTTCAGTTCAAATGACATAATTGGCGAAAAATTCTGTCCTGTTGCTAGAGATTATGGCAGCATTTCACAAAGCTACCTAGTGTCGAAAACTACTATTAATTGGTTCTCATTACTTTTAGGTTGTTAATTGTGTAGATTGCAATATCTTGTTCAAAACTAAAATAGGAAAATCTGCAAGGCTTACTCAATGTATTGATTTTTTTATCTGTCTTTTCTCAGAAAGGAAAAACTTCTCTTGGTGGTGGAGTATTATGAAAAAAAGATGTTTGAGACGAAGCTTAAGGAGATGAAATCTGCTCTAACTAGCCAAATAGCAGAGGAAGCTGATGTATCCGAAGTCATAGAAACCGTCAAGCAGCACGTGAAAGATGCCAAACTCCCAGATGTTGAGGTTGTGCGGGTTTTATGGGATGTCATGATGGATGCTGTGCAATGGTCTGGAAAGAATCAGCAGCAGAATTCTAATTCAGCTTTGCGCCAGGTACATCATAATTGTCTGATATGCTACTTGTTATCAAAGATAGTACTTGAGGGAAAAAAAAAAAGATAGTACTGGCTATTAGTCACATATTTGATAAAAAAAATTGAGATCATATCTATGTGACTTGGTTTCTTCTGGTAAATAACTGTTGATTATGTGCATTGAATGGTAATCGGATTATCGTTACCCTTGCTGTTTTAATCCCAAGCTTTATTAGCATTTAGCATGTTAGTATGATTCCATGTTTTAAAGTATGGGTTGATACCGCCAGTCTGTGCTATAATCTAAATCAATTTGAAAACCTGCTGTGTTATGTGTATTTTCTAATTTCATTCAGATTCATTACTTTATGACTGTGATTAGAACTTAAAGGGCATAATTGTAAAAAAATGATTTGAAAATTGTGTGGTAACCAATTCTCTGCTCAAGAAACAACTAAATTGAAATCCAATATGTACTTGCATACTCAGGTAAAAACATGGGCTGAATTGTTGAATGCCTTCTGTACGACTGGGAAGCTCGAGCTTGAACTGATGTACAAAGTCCAGATCCAGTGTTACGAAGATGCTAAATTGATGAAGCTGTTTCCTGAAATAATAAGGTCCCTTTACGATCAGGATGTTCTTGCAGAAGATACCATTCTTCACTGGTTCCGTAAAGGAACGAACCTTAAGGGCAGGTATGTTACTTTTTATGAAATAGCAATCACAGAGCTGGTTTTCTACTCATTGTCCTTGTCTACCTCTTTTTTTCTGAAGGAAAAAAATCAGTTTCTGGAGTGGTACCGACTATTTCATAAATCTTTTTCTTAAAGCTCTAACATTGTGTTCTTTCTGTACTAAGAAATCTGTAAAATCGTGTCTTAACTTGTCCGTAAATTAACTGTTAACCAGTAAAACTATAATTTAATCGGGACTCTGGTGCACGTACTTGAAAATCACTTGCACAAATTCTAGAGTATCTACAGTCATATGTACTCCTTCGCGGCTAAATAAAATCATTATACTGGATGACCTATTTGTGAGCACTTGTTACTAGTTTTTCTTAATGAAATAGGTTGCATGTAATCAAGCATGGGGAATTCAATTTCTTAGACAAAATTCCCCTCGGCTCCCTTGCGATATTTCTGTCTTAGTTTGGCATGAAAAAGTGACGCGATGTTTCGATCCTTTACATCATATACCCTAGTGTTTACATTCATTATTCAGTTATTGCTTGTGTTTCTTTCTACTCAAGGATCTTTGTTTTCATTATAAATATGTACAGGCAATCCTTTGTGAAGGCATTGGAGCCATTTGTGAAATGGCTGGATGAGGCAGAAGAAGAAGAATGAAAAAAAGTTGGTGGTTATCAAAATCATAATGATATTACTAAATCTGTGTGGGACATTATTATCTGCTATGACTAATTCAACACTGTTTGTTATCCCTTCCCGTTGAGTTTGGCACTTAAGTTGCTTGTTGAAGTATTTGATGAATTTATGTTTGAATTTGTGAGAAATATTACGTACCGCATGGGAATGGAATCATGGAGTTCCGTTTCTCATTTCATTATCACATGAGATCGAACTTAATGAGTATTATTTTTCATTTAGATATAGATTGGATCGATTCGTGTACCTATCCAACTATAAATTTGTGTATTATCTGTTGCAGAAGTCACGCTTGCCAAAATGATCTGTTTTATGAGGCAGCTAATTAAACTAATTGAATCCATTCACGGTCTCGCACCCTTTCCTCACGAATATAGGGAAGTATGTTCTTTTTCCTTTTGTTTTTCTGAAAATAAATTTGACCATGTGGTTATGAAAACATATATAAAAAAATAATGAAAATTGTATTTTAATAAAATTTCCCATCTTTATTCAATTATTATTTTAGTTAATGTTTAGCCCTATCTTAATTCATGATATCTAATTATATGACCCCATTTATGTAAGTTTAAAATTTTTAAAAAATCTTGTTGTACGATGATATCATTTTCAGCAACAAATTTTGCGTGAGAATTTTTAACATCTTTTATTCTCAAATAGAAAAATAGGTAAACCATCAAAAATATTTATTGATAAAGGTTTAATATCCAAAAAATTCCCGAAGTAAAATTTTATCATGAAGTAACTAGTTTTAACATAAAGACCAAAATTACCAAAAATTAATATTTCCTAAAAACTATCTTTTTAAAAAAAAATAAAGTTTTTGGATTACATGAGTTTTTAATTGGTGAGGGTAAAAAAACCCTTCTAACTTAACTATTCCAATTAAACTACTTCAAAGTTATTGTTGATTACATTAATATAATTTCTTAATAAAGAAAATTGATTTCTAATATATCATGTAATAATATTTAAATAAAATTGTATTATAAATTTATTTGGGTATTACAGAATCTGAGTTATTTTTTTAAAACAAAAAAAAAAAAAAAACAAAAAGAAAAAAATTCCTACTCAAGTTTCCATTATAATGACGTGGTTAAGCTATGCACAACCAGATTTCACACCTTATCCAACAAGGCTACCTTTGTGGAACAAAATAAACACACAAACTAAGATATTTAAGGGCTTATCCACAAATTCAAATTCTTCTTGCAAATTCAGAATGGGAAGATTTATTACAAAGACATGAGCCCTTGTGTCACAGCTTTCCCAGCCAACTCTTATGCTTGTTCTCCCTCCCCCTGTGCTTCAAATTTGACACTTTTATCACCATTCCATTCATTTAACTGCAGTAGAACTACTATTGCTGCTGCTGCTGCTCCTCATAGCGGTAGTAGTGGTATTAGTATCTTTCATTATGGCCGGAATGAGCAGAACTCGAAGGCTTCGTTCCATCATTTTCGTCACAATTATGTTTCTTTACGAGGTACCGGTCTCCTGTCGAATTATCGGCTTCATGGAATGATCATATACCGTTATACATGTTTTTGTCTGAGAAAAATGTACAAGAATCATTTTCGAAAGTAAGTTGTAATCATCACTAGGCAGTCAAGAACCTTAGTAAGCAGAGCGAGATACAATCAAGATTCTGCATGTTGTATATTAAAATAATACAAGTTTTTAGAAAATTTAAAAGCGGTGACTTTCTCTACTGTCCCGTCTTCCTTCAGCACTCGCTCTTATTAGCGTATTGTTGTGATTACTGCAGTGACAAATGAGTCTTCTAGAGCTGCAACATCTGAGGTGTCTACGGATGCAAACACCGAAACATCCGAAGCAGACAAGATTGTTGATGGAATGGACTTTGGTGAGCTTTGTAATGAGTTTGAGTGCGTAAGCAGCCCATCTGTGGAATCCACTGCTCGACAACTTGCTCGCGACATTCTTGAACTTCGGCAAGGAAATCGTGCTCTGGGTGTCTTCGCCGTTTCTGTCAAGTACAGGGTACTGGATTATGCATTCTACGTTTGTGATGATCATTAAGCTTATGTTGTGGGGAAAAGATGAAGATTCTTGGATCATATTTAACGTCCATATTCTGCTGTATCTCAGGGCATAGGATTTCACTGTTGAGTTTTAATTGTTTAAATTGGTTCTGAAAAGAGAAATAAATAAATGCAGGATCCAGTGAGAAGTTTTACTGGTAGAGAAAAGTACAAAAGACAGTTGTGGGCAACAAATGCACTAGAGAATCCCAAAGTGGTGAGTTATTCTGTAATATTATGAGAAATATTATCTGTGGAGTTGAAAATTTAACCATACACATTTGAAGATGAATTACGAAATCATTCTTACAGCCAGTGTGTTTGCTTGCACAGACTGTGCAGGAGATGGTGATGTTGTCAACAAGTGAGTTAAATATCAAGTGGACTGTGAGAGGGAAGCCCAAGTCTCCAATTTTTAGTGTTGTAGGAGACTTGGTTGTCAAAGTGAATTCAAAATTCATTCTAAATCAGATCAGTGGGCAAGTAATCGAGCACAAGGAGACCTGGGATTTGTCTGATTCGTCGCCTATAGTTCAATCATGGTTCTGGACTTCAAGACGACTATTTGCCACGGTTCAAACAGGAAAAGATGTCTCTGAATTCATGAAGGACTTGACTAATGGCTTCCAAACAGAGGATACGAATACAGAAATCTATCCAGATCCTTCTGGTGATCCAACAAAGGTGAAAGTCCATTACACAGAATCCTTTCCATAATTTTTTTATATGATTTGTTCCGTTTACTTGACCGATATATACTGTTATTTCTTGATCCAGTTTTTCCAAGGGGATGATGGGTTTCAGAGAGATTTATACCAGGTTGCATTATTTCTTGCAGTTGCCTATTTTGTTGTACAGTTCTTGAGGACAACTCTGTAAAGGCACACTCGAAAATGTTTGCTATACGGATGCAACAGAGAGTTACGCTGAGATTTCGCAATGGGATTCCATTTGATGTGAGTTTCATCTTAGTAAATTTTTTTGTAACTAATGTTTGTTACAATATTCTGTGAATATATTTTGTTTACCTTATACTCGCATCCAAAATGTTTGTCAAACAATATAAATTAAGGAAGCATAAATAGGCTTGACTATGGTTCCATAACTGACGGTTTTAGTTCCAACCTCCAACGAAAGTTGAAACCCGAAACGAACCTCTTGGGAATATGGTTCCCAATTACGGTTTCGGTTTGAAATTTAAAGGCAAAAAGATATAAAGGATACAATAGGTCGGCCAGTTTAAGGACACAACGAGGATTTGGGAAGAAAAAAAGAGTAGACATTTTCCTTTATGTTATTACAGTGCAAGTGTATATAAGTTCTGCAACATTTCCTGTTGGGGAAAATATGTCAAACCAAGAAAACTTGAAAAAGTCTAATCTCTGATACTCCATCAATGATCCTACAGAAGCTAGAAACCAACTTTGGGGGAAAAAAGAAAAAAAAAACAATAGTTCATTTCAGAAACACAAAACAAGAAAATGAAAAATAGCCACAAGTTCACAAACTATATTTCCCTGTGGTTGACACAAAGATTCATCACCATGCTGGGTAGCTCAAACCTTTTTGCTATGGTACAACATGAACAGCATTTCTCGATCCTGCTCTTTATGACGGAAGTTTATTCTATGAGGTTGAAGAGGGCGACTATTAGTAAAAGGAATGATAGAACATTCACGCCAGATACATTGAATGCAGCAGATATGTTATGGGCACCCACAGCGTAAGTATTTCCAGTAGCTTCATCTTTTACTTTGATGCTAGATGAGCCTGATATTGACAAGTATAAGAATGATATTATAAGACCAAACTTCAACCATGAAAGCAAATCAATCACAAAGTATGCGTAGACTCACAGTTATATTGTGTCCATCCAATGGTTTGATTTTCAAGGTCATACAAAATAAGCTTGTCTGATAATGCGAGATCTGCAGACAAATGAATAAAAAATGAACATATAAACTCTTTCAAATCATCAAGTAGTTCATCTATTCTGGTTTTGAGACAAGTCACGGCACCTTGTCAAGTTAATAGCAAGCATTAGTTATACACCATAAGAAAACATGGTAAAACAGTAAGATACTTATATGACATTACTTTTAATCCAATTCCGCACGAGGGGCCCCTAAAAGTTAAAGCAATTATGCGTGCATACCATTTGAGGAATTCAAGCAGCTATTGAAAATTAGCCAACTAAGAAACAGGGAATGTATCTAGAAAAATCCAAAAAGGGCCCATTACATGGTTTTTTTCCCTTGACGAGAAAGGATGATCAATATCAAAGCAGATGCACAGACCATTTAGATATGGATAAAAAGTGCTAACAATAGGCAACCTCTTTACACCATGTTGACATGACTTTCACACATGAAGTTTGAGAAAAATCTAGAAATTCCATTGGTGCTGAATGTACTATATTTGAAATTTTCTTTGCTAGTCTAACAATAACCAGAGAATCTTCAAACCACTGCGCACAGAACTAAGTCACAGCAATCGTATATTGTTCCAAATTGAAAGAAACAAATATACCTGCATTAACGATGCAATATGCAACACTTGTATAAAGTGAATTGAAATATACCTCCCAGCAGGGTAATTTCTTTTCCATCCTTTGTCTGCATTTCACTGTTTTGCCAACCTATACAATATTCAGTATCCTGCAAAAAAGCAAGGTTTTTAACACATGAAATCTATCATATTTCAGTTATGACATCCTTTTAAAAGCAACTGAAAAAAAAATCACAATGTTTATCTCGTGAATAGAAGCTCAAACACTATTAAATGCTCAGGATAAATCTTTCCAACATCACAGAATGGCAGCTCCATTCTAAAATATCACATCTTAGATACAAGGCACAAATGTAATGGTAAGACTCCAGCAGCTGTAGGACAATCAACAGTTAATATTGAACTTTCACATGCAAAATGTTGAGGAATTTTGTCTCCATGGATAACGCTTTTAAATATCTTAAAGTAAATAAATTTTTAGATAATTATTTATTTTTCATCGGTATATTATGCTTCAACTACATCCTCTGTATCTCTTTCTATGCACCCCGAAAATTGCAACGTCATACCGAGAACCAGGCAATTACATAACACAAGGACAAAATACCGTCTTTGCCTCTCTATATTGATTCATCATGTATGAAATAACTGATATCAGCTTTTGGGAACTATACACCAGAAAATAAGAGATGCTACCCATGCCCACATCTCTGGAAGATCAGTTAATGGAAGCAGTCTTCATTATAGTCCCTGTGTACAGCATAAATTCCTTGCCATAACTTTCTTCCACACCATCTCATTCATTGCTTACACTCTTAGCTATACAACATTCACATTTCATTTGACAAATCTGGAGATTCAGCAGGAATGCTGAAAATTTTTTACTCCCTTTCTACATCGAGTCAATCCCATTAGCTGTCATAACTTGCTTTCCTTGCATAGTTATTCAATTTTTGGAAAACCCCGAGATTATAACGCTCATGTAAAGCATACGACAGTTTTTTTTGTAATCACATGCGCTAGCCATTGAAATTCATTATTCCTACAAACTTTAATGATAGATTTTTAACTTCTCAAACTTGCTGTCAAAGCTCCCGAGAGCACACAAAAAAGGCGTGTTCATCACCAAGTGATGGTTCAGCTGTCATCAGATTCATCTTCAAGAGCAGAACAATCTCAGACTCTGATTATAAAGTACCTAAGAATAGCTTTGTCTGAGTCACCTCAAAACCTTTAAGAAGCCCTTTCTCATCATTCTCCTGTTTAAGCTAGCTTAGCAATAAGCATCACATGAGAAACTAATTTTTTCACTAGAAATAATAAATAACATACAGCCTGCCCTAATGACCTCTCTTTTTCCACATGGTTCATTACACTCATGTCTGCACATTTTACAACTAAATAGTACGAGTCCCATTTGCATATCTATTTCTCCTTAAAAACTTCCCATGAACACATCAACCAGATTGTTTTCCCCACTCAATCATCCTCACCCAATTCTAATAATCAATCTATACTAATCTATCAGATGCTCATCACATAAATATATAAAATCAAAACACGAGGAACTGGAACAACTAATAAACAATAAAAGAAATGAAAAAGAAATGTCTGCTTATATGAATTTTTGTTTTTTTTACTGGATTAAACTATCAAATGTAAATCAGTAAATGTGACACACCAGTGGCCCAAAGACAAATCAATCATCCCAAGACAATCAACCACAATGCACAACCAAATTAATCGGCTTACTTACACGAACTTCAAATAGATAATCATGAGGATAAACTGGCAAAGAGAGTCCGCCCTCAAAATGAAATGTTACAACTGGAAATCCATCATCAACACTGCAGAAACATGCAAATAATTATATTGGATTTTATGAAGGCAAAGTTCATCGAGGAGAAAAGGGCATTGACTTGTATTATACTGGCATTCAAAGTTTGAACTTGAACTTTGATTTAAACCGAATTCAAGCTAAAACTATTAAGATGTTTGAGCTTCGAATCGAACTCTAGATTGAATAGCAATTTAATTTAAAGTTACAAATCTGCTGATTTGAGTGAAGATAACATGTTGATAGAACAGGGAATTGACTTTTATTATACTGGCATCTATTACACCCACAAATAGATAGAGAGAATGAAGAGGGAATTCGAGCTAAGAAACGATACTTACTTCTCACTGTAATAAAAACATTTGAATTGCTGTTCAACTATATGAGTTTTCAAATTTGGTTGCTGCACCATCATCTAATGACAAAGGTATACATAGAGAGAGAGAGAGAGAGAGGAAAATGTTAGAACATATATGTCACATGGAAAGATCAACGAGTAAATAATATGAACTAACATTAGCACCAAGAATGTATTAATAACTCTGCGAGGTTTGGGAATATTAGATTTACCTTGTCTACAACTTGTTGATAAGCATTGTTTGGAAGATAGGCCAAGGTTGTGCCACTGTCAATTATAGTCCCCGTACTAGATCCCGTGTCAAATATATCAGTAGGAAGATTAAGCAACTGACCACCCACGTCAATATCCTTCAAAACAACATTATAATGTTGCCTGCTAAAAAAGGTTTAATCAAAATTGTGAAGTTAATCAATAAAAATAAAAAAGAGGTAATTATTTAAGAAGTCGTATTGCTAAAACCAATAGCGGACAACTTCATCATTTTTCACAGGCTAAATAGCTGCTATGGTTGCCATGGATCTGTGGCAAAAATGGGACAATAACCAACACAGTGAATGGTGTGCAGTTGGAAGTTGAATGAATCAAGCAGTGCCAAAAGAGGTAGCATAAAACATGGTGATTGCTAGGATGATTTGATCTGCTGTAGATGGTGACAATCTAATTTGTCTCACCTCAGAGAGATCAATGAGAGGCAAGAACCAAATAGTTCAACATTATTCACATGTAATAATACCAATGGTTGAAGGTTATCATCTTTCCAAAGGAAACCTTTTTGACTTTTAGAGAATCTAATATCATCAGGCACCTTTCATATAAAGTCATATGCTGTATGAGAAGCTGGACCGTGTACTGTAATATAGTTAATGCATTGTATTTGGGGCCAGATATAAGATAAAAGGCTTCCAAGCAGAGTGATTATGAGATTCTCGATCATATGTTATAAATTCAGATTAGGATTGAGGTTTTTAAATAAATTCTGACATAATGTGAGCTACTGCATAGGAGATAGATTCCGACAGCTCAAGACACATAACAATATAAGATAATAAAACATAAACTACACACCTCCCAATATAACTCCAATGCAGAAAAAAGGAAAATACAAACAATTATAAAGCCACGTACTCATTTTGGAGGAGTTTTGTTCTATTTACTTTTGGCTGAACTACTTCTCCAATAGCAAAAATGCCACCTCCCTTATAGCTGTCCAGGCAATGTGAAAAGATCTTTTTCACCTTTCCAGATGAAGCAAGCTGAGAAAGAACAGAGGTATTTGCTTGTCCAAAACCAATTATTCCATCAACTGCCTCAGAAGATGAACCAAGCTCTCCCGATTGTTTAGCCGAGCACCTATCTTCGATAATACATACGTCAGAGACAGAAAAGGCATATTATTTAAGCTGTAAAGAATCTGACAAAGAAATATTGAAAGACAAGAATCCGGCAAGACTCATTTTAGAAGCAATCACATTGTACAAACAAGATGATGTATAACACTGAATAAGTACGAGTAGATGAAAATTTGCAGATTTCAACCTGTCAAATTATTATGTTAAATATATCCAAAAAATAAAATTAAGAAATTCCCTTCTCCATAGTGCAAAAAAGTTAAAAATAAAGGAAAAGCAAAGACGGAAAATAAAAAAGTTCAGAAAATCCAGAACATTGAGTTAATTCACGTAATATCTAACACCCACTAACTGGCATTGCCGAAAGCACTGATGGTCATCAATCTACTCTTGAGCCTATACCTCAAACTAAGATCGGAGGAACTTTGGCATCCCTTAAAAATATACTGAGATTATTCCAACAGCAAGGTAGAATTCTAGTCTTTCTTATGGAAAATATAGAAATAAAATCCTTATCCAAATAAGGAATACAATTGATTTATATCTTGCCTCAGTTGAAAATATGGGTTTAGATATCTAACAAGAACTGGAGCTTATTGCATAGCAACAGAAATATGTAATTTTTATAACGGGCGTTTGACTAAGGCAAACTATATGAATACAACAACTTTCTTTCAAATGTGGGAAAGTGTTTACAAGTGAACTTTATAAGATAAGTACTTACATATGTAGAATTGTTTAACTTTCAAATATATAATAACCCATGCACATACAACGATAAATAATAATACACACCATAAAATTCAACAGCTTAACATAGAGTGGCTGAAAAGATCCAACCCTTCTACCTGCATTGTTGAGATCAGTTAGGTACTAAACTTTTTCCTCTATATTAGACAATGGACAATGAAATGGATGAAGAAGATGGGAAAAACTATTTCGTTAAATCAAGAAATCAGATACTCTCCCTTTTTCGTAATTCCCTATCTACATTTCTCATGCTCTAGTCTACAATAAAAGCATGGAAAAACTGCATATTGCTAAATCATCTTCTTAATAAGAAAATTGGTCGCAACTACTGAAAGTGCTTCCAAAAATATGTGCAACGAAGTTCAATAAAGCATTGAGATTGATTCAACGATTTCCACCAAAGTTGAAGCTATTCCAAACATGTGCAACAATGCTAAAGGTCTACTGTTTCAATGTGAAAGGTTCGTATTGTGAATGCCTTAGCATGAATATATAGGATGCCTAGTTAATAGCTGATGCAAGATGATAAGAACTGGAAACAACAAAAAAAACCTAAAAATAAATTCTGAGATCGAAATAAAAAACCCACCCAAATGCTATGGATCCATTCATTGCTGAAGTTAGAAGGTTTCCAGTCACTTGATCAAATCTAAAATAATCTCTGACAAAGTAACCCTCAGTTCTGCTCCCATCTCCGTAGGTAATAGCATATTCGCAGTTAAATCCAACCTTGCAATCTGAACTAGGAGCGTTGAATACGGAAGCGCAAAAAGCCTGGTCACAAGAGATCGTTTTTCCTGTAGAGGATGCCTTCAAGTCATACTGCTGCAAGGGTATCTGGCAGACGAACACAAATCATAAGCTACAAATTCTAGCTCCAAGGTGAAACATAACTGATTATGACTTATGAGGTGTACATCAGACTGTGCAAGTGGACAGTCTTAAAAGTTAAGATTCCATATTCAACTGCTAAAATTTTAATTTTTGAGACAAATAGAACCAAAAAAGAGAACAGGACAGGAACGTAGACGTACATTAAGATCACTTTTAGTGGGGCACCTAAGACAGTTATGACAATTCACCCACAAAATATCACTTCCTGTATCAACTTGGACATGATAGTCAACTGGAGGAGTCCCAATTGTTATTTTGGTGTAATAGAGCCTGCACAAATTTATCAAATGAAAATTTCAAAAACTGTTAAAAAAATGAGCTAATTAGCTGGGGAAAAACAGTCCTTAGCAATCCAAGGTGGTTGGACAATCAACACCCCGTTGGGAAGATCACACATAAATACATAAGACCAGTGTCTAAAAATAAATGGACAACTAGTGCAAAAGTAAAATTACGGTTCCTTGAACACATCAAATGGATGCAATTCATGCTAAAAGAATTACATACTTGCAGTCATTTGGAAATAAATATGATCTTAAAGCCAAAAAAATAAAAATAAAAAAAGAAAAAAAAAAGAAAAGAGAGAAACGAATATCATCGTTTTTGCAATTATGTATACTGTATTCTTTCAGTCGCTAAATTTATCAATGCATGTTTAGTTTTCAAGCGTAAAAAATTCAGAATTTCTTTTGTTGTCTAAGATATAAAGCTCCTTGATTGCATGCTTAATTATGTTAATCAGTGAAGGTATGCCAAACCATGATCTGCAAAGAAACTAATTGCTTGATCTCAATGTTTGACCCCCAATTTACCAGGTGCCATTAATATATTTTTGTAATGATATTAGAACAATCTTCAACACTAATCACACGGTACAGTAGTCACTTTATGGGTGAACAATTTTTTCATATCTTCGTTCTGTTTGATTAACCGTTCAGCGATTAGTCACAATGTACGTAATCACCACTCAAGAAACTGATTGGACTCTCGTAACTGATTGATGACTAAGCCAAACTAGACTTTCGTGAAATTTGGAAGTAGAAGCATTCTAGTAGAGATGACAAACACAATACACCTCCACACCTTACTCTAATTCCAGCAACAAGAATAAAACATTGTCTACTGGCAGCAACTGTAATAAATAGAGCAAAGAAAAAATTGACCAGGCCTAGAAATATTAGGTGATCGCCGATCATCACAAAAACAGCATTTTCATACATATGCATTTTAGATAATCGAAAGAAAAAATCTCTGGCTTTTTTTAAAGAAAAATTCTCTTTCCTTCTTACCAAGAATCTAGTCGAAATATGGCAAGAGTACAGATACTGTGTTCATATTTTGTATAGAACAAGAAAACACAAGTGACTGGATATATATGGATCCCTTAGACAGGAAACTATATCTTATATATATGTCTCGAATCAAATACATCTCTATCTTTACTCAAATCAACCACTTCATTAAATTTCATATTCCTATATAAATGTTTCCTCCAATGTAAGTGGACTTGCCTTATTCAGATTAAAACTTGCGAGGAAAATGTGGAACTTATTTCATAGGATAACAAAAGACAATCTAACGAACAAGAGCAATTTTTACCTCTTAAAACTAAATCAAGATAGGAACAACTGAGAAAATCTCATAAACACACAGCATTCTAAGCCTCAGATTTCGGATTAGAAACAATTTATCATCATAGCAAATAAAAAATCCCGATTTTGACCATAATTCCATAAGCCATGACGAGAAATTCTCACGAGCATAAAGTACCGATGATCATGAACCAAAATTGATCATCCACATGAAGAACAAGCATATGTAGGGAACGCATACGCTGCATTAGTGGGTGATCCATCGCCCCCTAACTGAAAATCCATGGAAGCTAGCATCCTGCCGTGGCGCCGCGAATCATGTGCCCTCAGGGAGCTCAAAGCCGCCTTCTCCCCGCGACCACCGTATTTGTGATGAACTTCGAAGACCACATTACCCTTCACCACACACATCAAATCAACCAAGAACAACATAAGGAAAGCCCACCTCATACGCCTCCTCCCGGAATCCATCGCCACCTCTAAGAATTTAATTAAAAAGCCGTAACCAAAACAAAAGAAACAACCCAACTTGAAAGAATGGAAAGAAATCTTGAAAGGAAGATAAATGTATTGGGAACGAATAAATGAGAAATCTGTCAGCTTTTTCGTGGGTCGTTCGAAAAAAGAGAGAATTTTTGGAGGGGTGGCGAGGAGAAGGTGAATGAGGTCAGGACAGAAGTTAACCGAAAGCGTGGGAGACAAAAGAAGGGAATGGAATGGACGGGAAGAGAGAGGGACAGAAATAGAGGTCAACCAGAGACGGGAACTATCGGTTCAAATTTCAAATTTAGTTAATTTATAGAAATCAAAGATTTCATTTGGATTCAAACTCCAATCCAATCAACAAAAGAAAGAGAGATTAATTTTTTTCCCTTTTTTCTCAAGATTTGACCTCTTCAATTTCCCCAGCCATCCCTTTAATTTGTGAGCTGTCTCCAAAAAATGGGAGCTAACCTGACGATTTGTCGGGTCGTTTCGTACACATGTGTGTATGTGTACACGCGCAAGTGAGGAGATTTTCACATTACTGAGCTATAGCGCAAAATTATTTGAACGACTATATTCATCCCATAAATTATCGATTAAAGCATTTCGTCATGCATAATGAGCGTCTTTGTCTTTTATTTTTTATATCGAGCTAGAAATTTGTTGGGGATCGATGTAGAGTTTAGAGGGGGTGAATAAACTCTTCTCCTTTGATGATAAATTGTGCAAAGGGTGCTAAAATCCTATTAGAGATTGTAGCTGTTCTTGTTCAATAGTACGTCCAGCAGATCACAGTTGAAAGTGCGGAAACAATCTGATGGAGTAAGGTGAAAAACAGTAATAGCAGTAGATAGTAACACAGTAGTTGTTTCTGGAAGTTCGAAGATAAAATCTTCTACGTCTCCCCTTCTTCTGTTTCCAGAAGGTATCACTAAAAGACTTTGGTTTTACAGTACACACTTGTACACACCCACTTCAGCAGGGCTTATCTATTGCCTACTGAAACTCTTAGCAACTCGATACAATAGTTCAATATAGCAATGTTCTGGAAAAGACTCTTTTCCAGTTTACAAACTCTTCTACAACAAGATTATGAAGTTTTGCTTGAAGAGATGAAGAAACAGCAGTACAAGATGATCTCCAAAGATCAGATGTAAGATATGATGCGTGTACTGCTTTTCTGCAATTTTGAGCTTTTGAAGATAATGGAAATTTCGCGGTTGCTCAATGTATTGTTGGATAGATAAGAATGATCAGCGTTGTTATCTAAATGGTTTTGATCCATATATATAAGGTAACTTTAGTCCAACGTCTATAATCAGAGATTGTCTCCTGTCCTCTGATACAATCAGCTTTATTACCGAAATAGGTTCCTACATAAGAGCTACAGAACAATCAGTCCTATTTTATACTAAAATCGGTAAAGCGTATTAAATGACTTAGTATAGCATTTAATGGTGCAATAAATGCTTGGTACTAGATAAGATAACAGTAACAATTAAGATTGAAACAATCGAGTAGAAAGTCGTTAAGTGCTGATCCAGTAGAACTAAGTTCTGCTAAGCCGTTGAGTATTAGCTAAAATACTACTTCTGATAGAGCAACTCAAAAGCTACTGTTTTGCATAATCTTCTGGTTGATATTATTCATACTGGTTTTAATACTTATCACCACAATAAAGTTAAGTCTAACAAAATTCTCGAAATCTGATATGCTCATTGACAACCATTTCTACCATTGGAGTCGGTGCTTTCCTAGCATTTTGAATGTTTAAATATTATTCAATAAATATTAAATCAAATTGTTAAAATATATTTATAAATTTATATATTTAAATATTTTAATTTTTCATAAAATATCTAATTATTAAAATAATAAAATAAATAGTATTTAAATATATCTAATTATTAAATTAATATAATAATAATATCATATTATTATATAAATAATATTAATTCTAAATATAAATATTTATAATTTAAAACAAATAATAAAAAAAAGAAACAACTCTGCGCCACGCCACATTTGGCGCAGCCACATTAAGCTCTGCGCCAGAGAAATGGAGCTGCGTTATTTTGCAAATAGCACAGCTCCATTGGAGATGAAATGCTATTTTGATGCTTGGGTTGGAGATGCCCTAACTCCATTGTTTCTAATAGAGTACGCCAGCTCAAAAAATTAGCCCATTTTTAGATAATCAAGTTTTTTTATTATATTATTGTAAGCTATTTGGTCCTAATCTAAATGAATGAGTATTTCAATTGATATTGACGAGAAGTCTCAGTGCGCAAAATTTTTCGTTATTTAGGATCTATTATTCAAAAGATTGAGGACATTAGAGATGATATAAACCATAAAATTAAAGTAGTGTGGATGAGACGAGAGATGATATCATGAGTGTCATGTGATAGAAGGTTGTCTGCAAGATTGAAAGAAAAATGTTACAAGACTATTGTTCAACAAGTTATGTTGGCCACTACATGATTACTTATGCGTAAGATGACAGTAGCAGATATGCATATCTTAATATGAATACATGCAAAATGCTCAAAGATAGAATTATGAATGAGATAATTATGAGCTATTTAGGTGTAACCCTCATAGAAGATAAGATTATGGAGACGCGTCTAATATTATTTGGTCGTATAAAGAAGAGATCAAACACGATCTCGATCCGACATAGCTTAGATTAGCAGGCTCATGGAAAAAGTAGAAGGAGAGGTATGTCATTGAAAACTGGGATAAAAGTGGATAAAGATGATATATTTGTAACGCCCCAGATTTGACAACTGTCTTCTCTGTACCAAGACGAATATTTGCAGCATGCTTATGTCCTCACTCACACGCACCCTAGGAAGTTTCCTAGGGGGTCACTCATCCCAAAATTGCCCCAAGTCAAGCACGCTTAACTTTGGACTTCTTATGTGATGAGCTACCGAAAAGAAAATGCACCATCTTGATATGAGTAATACCAATTAAATCTTTTAAGCCCTTATCAACTGCACAGTCTCATACCTGAATAATTTCGAAATCTCTCTCCTTCCGGTGTAAGATCTGTCCATTCATGTTCCCTCCACCTAGAAGCCTGTCAGGAGCCGCTCATTGTCTGTGCGACCTCATGGCACCGGCGATCACACCCCGCTCTCTTCGGCCCCGGGCCTCACAATATTATATTTTGGTTGAAGAGATGACATGTATGAAAATTACTTAGTTTGAAGAACTAATATCCATGTAGCCGACTCCACAACTAGTGAAAATGTGCTATGATAATTATCGTAACGCTACTTGGAATAAATATATGTGTTCATACTTTGGATATAACCATAAAAAACCAACTTAAGTAATAAAATCATTTTTATTCGTTTTTTTTTCGATTTTCATTGTGGCCGGGTTCGATTTGTGTCTGAACCGATTATAGTTTTAGCGTAAATTACAATTTAGTTCTAAGGGTTTAAATTTTAAATGATTCCACATTTTTTGCTATCCATATTTGAATTGTTGATCTAATATTTGGCCAAACGATTAATTGTTTGGTACTTTTTTAAAGGTAACTCATCATATTTATTAGGTGAATATCACTTCATCGGTGCTTATATAAGTACACAATCCAGTATATCAAAACTATATGTATGTATATATATATACATGGATTAGAAATTTCTAAATCAAAAAGAAAAGTCGAACCGGAGTTGGATAAAATAAAACAATCCAACGAATGAACGACAAGAATGTTTTCATGGTTTTTAAATTCTATGATACTAAATTTTGTTATTTTAGACCCCTTAACGTAGATAGTAATAATAATATGATGTAATGGAGGAGCATTTGATCTTTCAAATACAAAACCTTTTTTCATTCTCTTTCTTATCTATTTTAATTTACTCTAGCTAAATTTTCTATTATCACCAATATATTTTTAAGTAAATTGTAGATGGAGGTGCCATCTGCATGCACAAGGTTGAATGTTATCGGAGGGAAAATGTTGATTTTTAATTTTTAATGAGTTGTACGTTGTCAATTTTGATAAGCTATTTTGTTCTAATGAATTTGGGATGATATAGGGTAATATAGGTATCGAGACAAAAGTCATTATTAATATTTTTAAAAAATGTGTATATATTTCCCATAAACCGCACTTATGGAGAATTCATTACGATTTAATTAGTAGCATTACATACTTCAAATATTCCCAATGAATCAAACAAAAATGACAAGTATTTATGACACTAAGCATTATGTAAATTATGGTGGTTGTGTGGATATAATTGTTTTGACATCCATTTTGACCAATTAAAAACTTGATTTACTCTTACAAAATTTACATGATTAATGAAAAATTCAACACACTCAAATAGAATATAGGGAAGAAAAAAATTTCTGTGAAACGGTCTCACGGGTCGTAGTTTTTGATACGGATCTTTTATTTGGGTCATCCATAAAAAAATATTATTTTTTATGCTAAGAGTATTATTTTTTATTGTGAATATCGGTAGGGTTGACCCGTCGCACATATAAAGATTTGTGAAACCGTCTCACAAAAGACCTACTATACTGGGAAAATAGTTTATTTTTCCATTAATTTGTTAAATTTTGGATTTTTCTCTAATAAGTTTTCAAAATTTGGTTTTAATATAATAAGTTATAATTTTCGATTATTTTGGTCAAATTGCTAACATGACACTAAAAAATACTGACATGATATCAAAAAATGCTGAAAACTTAACGAATCAAAATCCAATTAGAAAAATTAATAGACCAAAAAAATTCCCTTTGCTTGATATTTGGAAACTTGCAACAAAATGAACTTTATCGAGCAAACACACACATTAAGCTTTGGAATCCAATCGTGTTAACGTAATGGGGCATCCGCTTTGTAACCTAGGAATATGTGCTTTTCTTTCCAAGCTAAGATCATCGTCATCAACAATCCACCTACGCCACAAAGGCAAGATTATTGCAATATTCATTGGAAATAAATTCTAGTAATATAACATTTCTTATTAATCTGTATGTATAAATTTATACATACAAATTAATAACTAGATTAAACTTACATGAGAAGTCATTTTTCATTGTTAATTAAATGTTTTACCAGGCATGGACTTACGTGTATCCGCCGGTGAGTCGGTGCAAGAACACTAACATGGTCACTTTCGCCATATTTATACCCAAACATGTCCGAGGTCCTGACCCGAATGGTATGTAGCTGCATGGCTTTTGCATGTCCTGATCGAATAACACAAAACAGTTATCGTTGTCATTGTAACGTACATCAATGCTCGGATGACGGAATTTAAGCCCTTGGTTCGATCCTACGAGGAGGAGCTCAGAGTATCCAAAGGCTCGTATATATTATATTACACCGATCGAGTGTAGCATAGAAACTACAAATGTAAATCTTGGAAAGAGTAGTTAGTTAATTATTACATCAAATCTTGAAGGGTTGAAGCGCATGGGTTCTGTGTATATTGTTGGGTCATAATGTATATGAGTCGCATCAACGTTCACTTTCCACCCTTTCTTTATCTCAAAACCTGCGAATAGAAGCATCTGAATTAAACATAATAAGTGGGTTTTGTATAATTTTGAATTTCATGTTTGGTTTCATTCCCAAAAGAAGCTATACATATATAATATACATGTCCATTTTTCAAACATAGAAAAAGAAAAACAATTTCTTCCTCTCTATTTTAATCTCAGTTCACCAACTGTCTCACAAAATTTTGTTTAAAATTTAAAATTCCAGATCTCCAAAAAAACTGTTGATTGTACCTATATTCACTATAATTAATTAATATAATAAAATTAAAATTATAATAATTACATAATAATTATAATTATAACTGAAAAGATTTTTAGATTTGTAGAATAAAATATATTAAGTACAATAATTTTACTTACAATTATATTAAATATCTTAATAATATTATTATTTATTAATTTTACAATTATAGTATTATAATCATATTTTTTTATTGTTCATTTACATTTTTTTAGAAAATAAATATTTGCATCATCGTGACAAAAAAGTCTCGTAGCACCAAACTAATCAACATATTTAACTTTCTTTATTTATTAAATCCAAATACTTTAAAACCTAACTTTTTTTATCTGGAGTCTGCACTATCTAATTGTACCAAAATCATCGAAAATTAAAAATTAGTACATCAATATTAAATTTCGACAAATTAATAGACAAACCTCCGAAATTGGACAAGTTACTCGACTAAACCAAAAATAAATATATATACCAAACTCACCTCCAATAGTGCAGTCATGAAGTGCAACACGAGGATACCACAACAAAACATTTGCCATCCTCAAAGTCTCTTTGACAACCTAAACAACACCACCATATAATTATTGCACATATAAATAGCAATTTTATTTAGCAATTCATGCAGGTTTTTTTTTTTTTTTTTTTTTCGTTTCTCTAACTTTTGAACCGTAAGCCATGCTCATCAGATCTTCATATTTAAGTAGAGCTCCAACAGCATTTTTCCCAAGTATTGACAATTGTTCCTCCTGCAGCATGATAAAAAAAAACCCTCATCAATGCAAAACGTAACATTTTCATTCATGTTGTGAGAAAATTTTCAATCTGAAGATGCAATAAAAGTACCCTTAGCCTGTCCTGAACTTGTTTATTTTCGTCCAAGAACTTGACACACCACATTATGGCAGCTGCGGTGGTGCTCTGCCCCGCTATTATCATGGTCAGTAGATTATCCATTATCTCTTCATCATCGAGCCTTTCGTTCGGAGGATACGAATCTCTTTGCAGCATGGATTGCAGAAAATCGTCCCCAGTTTCCTGTCCATTCCGCCTCCTGGTAATCTTTGCTTTCAGGGTTTCCAATATCCTTTTGCGCGCCTGCACGAAAGTTCGACTATATACTTTTGTCAATTGTCATACCTTACTTTTAGTTGTTTTTCATTTATTAGTTTATTGCAGTAACCTCCAGTATTACCTTCATGCCGCTGTAGTATCTCGAGCCGGGTAACATAATGGGAAATGATAGCATTGCATCGGCAACAACTGTGACATCCCCCTCGAGTCGTTCAAGCGTGGAAGCATCCGTGATGCTCATCAGCATATCACAGATACCATCAAATGCAACCTGTGTACATTCACTTGCAGGATTAGAGTCCTGATTGCAAAAGGCCGCGAGTGGTTCTTGGTCACCGCATATTGGCCTTGGCATCCTATTAAGGGCATGGCCGTACATATTTTCGGAACATCGATCCCTATTAAGTTTGTGTAATTTTCACGCCAAAGATGATAGTTGTGAACATGATGACTTTGATTGATTCGATTACAAGCCGACCAGGCCAAGATTTTCAGAGGTTTGAAAATAAAAAATGAGATGTAATCTTTCATTCTAATTAAATAGTCCTAATTACTCCAAAACAATTGTTGGTAACCAACAGAAGTACTACTATAACTTGACAAATGATTCTTTAATCTTCATATATAGTTGATATAAATTTTTACCTTCATAGTGAATTCAAGTACCCTGAAGCTTTTTCCAGCCCTTTCCAATCTTTCTAATCTCGTACACAATTCGCGATCAAATTTTGGGACGAACTTGGATACGGACTTCATCGAGAAAGGATCTGAGAGCAGTCGCCTGATGCGTCCGTGTATTTCATGCGGAACACGGAGTAAACTTTTCTTTCCAACCATGTCTCCCATTGATTTTAAATACCCTTTGTTGAACAGAACAAAATCATTGGCGAATACTGTCTTTGCACCCTCGACAGTCGGGACATATACGTGAACATTACCAAATAATCTCGTTTTGAACCACTGTCCATACCTGGTTTTATCCAACAAACATGCGGTGTTATACTGTTGTTCCAGTCGATGAATGAATCATCGAAATGAAAACTATTTGTTCAAATCATAACCATATGTTATTGTGTTTCTTCTAAAATCTCTTAAATACTTGACCAAAAGGTAAAAACGATTTAATTTAATAGTGAAGCCTAGCACGCTTCGAATTCAAATCTTTCGATCCTATCATGACATACACTTTTTTTTAATCCGGAGATTTGTTACGATTAGATCTCGTCACAAACATGTAACCTTGGTGCCATGAGTCATCAGCTATCATGAACAAACTTTTCACTATCTCAACAAAGGGAACAAACAATTACATAACACATATAGTTACCTCGATCGTCGGAGTCGAACGAAATCATAGCAGCCTTTGGTGCTATTCGTTGCCGCAAGAAAGGCGAAGGTCTGGCCAAGAAAAGGGATTCCTAGTTTCCCAGGAATCTCACCTTTTCTCCTTGTTGATGTACTTAACCACGTGAGCACTAATACTGCTATACTTATGCCAATGAATAAAGTTAACATAGTAGGAAGTTGAAGCTCTTGCTGGAATGAAACAAACATGATTGTGAAGTCAAACAAGGATGTCGTTTTTAAATGCATCGATAGCATCTTCCTCTCCAAGATTCATTTTCGGGCAAAGACAAAAGGGTCCTTGAGTCCATGTAGAGTAAATCACATTCTTCATTTATTTACTTTTATCTTTTATATACTTTGCGGAGGAATTCGAGATATGCTGCTCAGATAATGCCATTCATCGTCTATAGAAGTGCCAATGAAAGGACAAACTTTGTCCTTTAATAGTGTATAATAATAAAACAAAAAAAAAAGAATGAGGGGTATGCATGTAAAAGTCAACTTTGAGACAAGGGTATTAGTGGGAAAAAAACATTAATTATTTTCGATTAAAGGTCAATTCTCCAAACGAAAAAATTGTAGTAAATAAAAAATAGTAACTCAAACTAAATAGAAATAATTGTCTGCATTAAATAAAAAATAACTCCAACAACAAAGGGATGAAATGAAATTCATCCATGGCAGATTCAGAGGAATTACGAATTCAAAGTACAATTCTTTGGGCATCATGCAGCCAATTGTGTATTCTTCTTTTTACACAGCTTGTGCCGCACAAGAACTAGTTTTGGAGTCTTGTGTCCGTTGATGCTCCCGCTGTTTGTCTTCCTCAGTCCAAAAGGATATATTTTGAATGTTATTATTGTGTCTTAGATAGATAAATTACTGGGCATGCAATGTTTGAGTTCTGAACTGCAAAGATCTCGGTGCTATTGTTGTTGGAAGTTGTTTTATGCGTATTTTGAGGAATTTCCTGCATACTTTCGTGGGCCACATACTCTGTTTTCTGGACCGTTCGCCCTCCCTCGCACGTATGTGTTTCTTGTCTCAATGTCTCTTGTTAGTAGTTCCATGCATTTTTATTCGCGTGAACTTTTGTATGTGAGTTGATGTAAGTTTTGACATATTCCCAGTTTCTTGATTTCAATGTTGGGTTCTTGCATTTATTCTATGAGAGTTAGAGGTGGCGATGGTTGCAAAGTCGGGGACATATGTTAGCATGAATTGATATCAAATTTTATGATATTTTCACTATGATTCTTTTATTTTCAGTTTTCTGAAAATAGGTAAAAAAATATATATGAATGGATTGCTCCGCAAGAAGTTAAAGACAAGGAATGTTTTTAAAATGCGGAAAAAAAACAGTCTTGCTCCATGTGGAACAGAGTAACTAATGTTTTGAACTTTCAGGTGTTGAGAAAATGTATTTTGGGTGGCAATTCTGGGAACTTTGTTTGAACCTCCTTTTATTGGTTGCAAGTGGATGGATGGGACTTGTGTTTGTTGGTGTTATTGTTGGAACAACACGTTGTATTGGGTTTTGATTATTCGGATATTGATTTCGGCATTGCCCCCATTTCGTGCACCTTTTCTGTTGCCTTTATTGTTTCATTAGAGGCTCCTGACATTTTGTTAACTGGTTTCTATGGGAACTTCTTGCTTAGCGATGGGTAAGAAGAAGCATGGCAGAATTATGGTGAACAATATAATGAAGGATGCCGTTTTGAATAGTTAAATGAAAAATGTTCGAGTGATATTAAGAATTTACCAATGGACTATATCGGAAACAAGAACTTCACTCTATTGCGAGACCGTATCATAATTAAACGAAACGTCAATATTGTCTATATTTATAATAAAAATAATATTATTGTTCGATATCCATCTGAAAACCCACTATCCTAGTGTCGTTCCCTGCAAGAAGTTTAGCAGAATTGGAAACCTCTCATTCCTCAACTATAAATTGGCAACTACGTACTTTATCTTGCGGTATCCCCATACATCTTAGAGTAGGTCTCTTGTGAGACGGTCTCACGAATCTTTTTCAGTGAGATGGGTTAACCCTACCGATATTCACAATAAAAAAGTAATACTCTTAGCATAAAAAATAATAATTTTTCATGGATGACCCAAATAAGAGATCCGTCTCACAAAATACGACTTATGAGATCGTCTCACACAAATTTTTGCCTTGATCTTATGCTCTTTTTTCCGAAGAATTTTACTGTTTCTTTCGGAACTCGATATTTGTCCCCCATCCATGTGTAGTTTTCGAAATTCAACAAATTGGGATATAACTGCGAGCAAAGAAAAATGTTTGTCAAGTCGACAACCTTAGCAACAAATCTAGTTCGGCATGTAATAAACAGTGTAAAACATTCACCCGATCGAGATACATTCCCTCGTGCCCATTTTTTGAGGGAGCCCAAAAATAAATTCATATTTGAGAAAATTACATTTTTGATTATGTGTTTTGAACGTTTTCTATTTTTATTTTTGGTTATGCCGTCGGTCAATTCATGATATTAATATACTAATTTGTAATTTTTTATTTAGTTTTAGTTGTTTTTTATTTAGTGTTGACGTGACATCGGACACTTTAACAATGTTCGATGTCACGTCATCAATTTTTGGTGTCATGTCATCATTTTTCGGCAATACACCACATCGACACTTCGGTGAAAAAAGATGAAATTTGAAAAAGAAAATTGCAAAATAGTAGACTAAGATTGCAACAACATAATTAAAATAGAAAACGTCTATTTTAATTATTCTTGACGTTGAACCACTGTTGGTTGAAGGGCAATTTAAATGAAGAACTGAAGTATGAAGAGATTCCGATTCGAATTGTGGATAACAAAGACCAAGTACTGAGAAGACGAACTATTCATATGTCAAAGTACAATGGTCCAATCACACCGAAAGAGAAGCTACTTGGGAGTTGGAAGAAAATATGCGAGAACAATACTCTTACCTCTTTGAGGATCATGTATAGCCAAGTTTCGAGGACGAAATTTTCCATAAGGAGGAAGGGATGTGAGAACCCGAATTTCCAGCATTTCCAGCATTTCAGTAGCAATGCAAAATTTCTGGCAGAAGATAATATTTTAGAAGCTGGTACTTTTACAGCAGAGTAGAATACAACAGCAGACAGCAGATAAAAAACCAGCAGCAGAAGATTAGAATCCAGCAAACAGTTACTGATTCAGCTTAGACTTGTAACTGAAGCATTAACATGGAATAAAGGCTGTTAATGGCAGATTATGGTCATTAACAGGGAGGCTAACAGTCAGAATTTGGCTTATAAATAACACCCTCAAGTCTCTGTTGTTACACAATTCTTGAGTTATCACTTGAAAATTTAGCTAAGAGAGGGTATTTTAGAGATGTAAAAACCAGTAGCGAGGCAACCAGATTTCCAGTAGACTTCAACCGAAACTCTAGCAAATTACAGTAAGTGGGCTTATGTATAAATATCTTGAAATCAGTTCTGTTTTAAAGCACAGTTTCTGTATGTTTAATTTCTGATATATGATTTTGAAGCACTGAAACTCCCTAGTGAACTAATGGTAGGAATATATATTCTGAACATTTCTGAATTCTGATTCTGGCCTCACCCCTTAGAGGAGAGAATATATAGGGGATTGATATCGATTTAGCCATGAAATTCACTAACGTGCTCAGTGCTTACTAATTCTGATTTCTGTTCTGAAACATGTGATTTCTGAATTCTGATTTCTGTTATGAAAATAAGAGTTTTCTGCATATTACTGTTTTACTGTCCTGTTGAAAACGATTTCGAAAATTGGGAGTTATTCCCGCCTCTGCTTACTGAGTGACAATCATATCACTCACCCACCAAACCCATCTCAGATAAGAACGAGGAAGAAAAGTTAGAAGAAGAAGAGCAGATCCAGTTCTGGGGCTGGTGAAGAAGACTATTGTTCTCAGTTTATGTTTATGTTAATTCCGCTGCATCTGTTAAGACACTGTTATGTCTGGTTTTACATTTCCGCTGTAAAACATTAGTATTCGAGTTGTAACAGACAATTGATTTATTCCGTTTTATGAATAAAAAGACTGGTTTCTGAATTTTATACTTCTGAGGCTTGTTGTTTTCGAATGTAAATTTGAGAGCAACGTCGGTGTCAACCAACCCTCGTCTCGGGGCGTGACAGGTGGCCTCGCATCTGAGCGGCTGGATTTCTGTTGTACATATCCTGTAATAGTGACACCCAAAACTCTGAACCAAGTTTTAAAATCATCCATTTACTTTCAGTTTCTTTGAATTTCACATCTCTAGTTTGTTTTTGGGATAATTACATTTTTCATTATTTTTGTTTAGCCCAAAAAGGTTTTGGTCTTTCTGTTCAGGGTTGTACCACAACAGTCTAGTGATTTACGAATTTTACTATAATTCTTTTTATATCAATAATTTAATTATTTTTTGCATGATAACTTGCATATTTTATATTTTTTTTGTCATGTTAATCCATCAATTAATAGTCTTCTGTTTTCAATTTTAGTCATATTTGACTGAAGTGTTAGCTAACGTGACATTAGAAACATCATGATTTTCGGTTACGGTAGCACACTATTAAAAAAAGTACTAAAATCGAAAAAAATACAAATTAGTAAGATAAAATCATAAATTGACCGAAAACAAAATCAAAAATGAAAAATTACCATCTATGTAGCAACAAAAAATATAGGGACTCATATGTACATTAGAGAAACCAAATCGGTTTAGGTAAAACAATTATTTGGTGGGTGAATGTAATTATCCAGATTAGAAAAGGTTGGTAAAGTCTAGGTGAAATTTAACAGGTGTGGCACACATGCTTGTTATCAGGTTTTAACGAAAAATTAATTTTGGAAACTAAAAGTATTTAAATGATTTTTAAAAATTACGTGGATATATGCTTCACAAACACAAATTCACACAATATAATGAAAGACATGAAACTTTGAATGCGGTAATAATTCAATGTGTCACGTTGAAGAAGTAGACATGTTTGGTGTCTTATTTTAGGAATTTGAACCAATTCATATGGTACTAAAATAATCCGTGGAAATTTATAAAATAAAATTCATCAACTATTTATTAAAAAAAAATGACTTTCTCACATGTATTTAAATAGTTGACAAGGTTAAAAAAATAAAATAAAATACTCCACCAAAATCAAGAAATAGTTGTCACTATCGTTTTGGTTGGAGTGATATGATAATTAAGTCATGCATTGGGAATTTGACCAAAATAAATGAAAATTAAGTTAGTATACAAAAACTAAAATTTGAAAATTTATTTAACTAAAATTCAACATCGAATAAATTAGTGAATAACAAAACTATTTTCCGGTGGATTAAAAATATATACGTTTGAGTCTCGCATACATGTGCGTATTACATTCACGATTTGGGTGCAGTTTCTTTCATGTAAAAAACTTTCTTGCTAGATTTAAACCGCCTGGCTAAAATAATTGAGTTTTAAATATAAACAAAAATAAAACAATGTGAGATACGTCAAAGATTATATTACGACAAAATGCAAATTAAATTCTAAAGTATGTGAACCATTGTAGAGTTCAAACTTTCCACATGCTTGTGGAACTCAATAATTGAATGGTATAATATAATATAATATAAATAAACAATAATAAAAGCTGTGGTTCATGGTAAAATGTTCAACAAAAGACAACCCGATAATGCATATTATTTCTCTCCAAACAAATTATATAATCCGATATCATGTGACACCACGGGCTTCGATATCCACCACGACTATATATATATTAAATAAAGTCCTATATATATATATATATATATATATATATATATATATATATATATAAAATTCGCTTGTGTTTTAGGGAGAATATTTGAACTTTGTTGTCGATTCTAGATTCAAAGAGAACCAAGGGCGAGTCCAATATTTCTTATCGAGATCATGTTTATAATTACAGTTGTTAAAACGGGCCATTGTGAGGAGTCGACCTGTAATCCGTCACAACGTAACCCACCATATGGGTTGGGTTGAGATATTGCCAACCCACTTGCCTATTTGGTGGAACGGAACGAGACGAAACAACCCATCAATTTTTAGTTATATTTGATAGATTGGGACGGATAGGCCTGCAACAAGCCACAACCCACCACATGCAAGGGCGGGGTAGGTCTTCTCATTATTTGGGTAGGCTAGAAAATTGTCAACTCAACCTGCTTATTTGGCAAGTTTTGAAATAATCCATTTCCTTTCAGTTTCTTCGATTTCATATCTCTAGTTTAAGTTTCCATTTTGTTTTTGGGATAATAACATTTTTCATTATTTTTGTTTAGCCCAAAAAGGTTTTGGTCTTTCTGTTCAGGGTTGTACCACAAAAGTCTAGTGATTTACGAATTTTACATCATTCTTTTTATATCAATAATTTAATTATTTTTTGTATGATAACTTGCACTTTTTTTTTTGTCATGTTAATCCATCAAAGACATAGTTTGGTACATGAGATAAGAGAGAAATCGATAAATAATCCTCTTTATCCTATGTTTGGTACCTTTTTAAAAAGCACACGATAATATCATGGGCCCTTGATAAATAATTTTTTAGAAGGATAAAATATCCATTCTATTATATGTGATAATTTTAATTTAATGATAAAATACACTACAAATGACTTAATTGCCCTTAATTTATAAATGATTTTTATAAATCTATGCTATTAGGTAGAAATTAAAATCAAATAAATATTTTTATTTATTTTTATATATTATATATTATGATAATTATATAAATGAATTCGAGATAATTATATAAATAATTTTATAAATATCAATAAAATTATTAGTATCACTTGATTAACCTTAAAAATTGATATTTGACTTGACTCACAAAATCAAGGGCTCAATTATCATATTATATAATATATAAAATTAGGTAAAAATAAATAAATCATGCAAGCACTATCGGCGCATGAACATATAAAAAATATGAACTCAAGCAACAACTTTGAAATTATAAAATTTATTATGATAAGGTTAATTTTGTCATTACAATCTAATATATAAATTTAATCACTCTTATTAAAATCATACCAAATATTAAATATAATATCCTACATCTTATTTATCCTTAACTTATCCTTATATTATATATCACATGTTTATCATATCATGTGTACCAAACTATGTTTAATAGTCTTATGTTTTCAATTTTAGTCATTTTTGTCTGAAGTGCTAGCTAACGTGACATCAGAAACATCATGATTTTCGGTGTTACGTTAGCACACTATTGAAAAAAGTACTAAAATCGAAAAAAACACAAATTAGTAAGATAAAATCATAAATTAACCGAAAACAAAATCAAAAATGAAAAATTACCATCTATATAACAACAAAAAATATAGGGACTCATATGTACATAAGAGAAACCAAATCGGTTTAGGTGAAACAATTATTTGGGGGTGAATGTAATTATCCCGATTAGAAAAGGTTGGTAAATGTTGGATCTCGGTTTTCTCGTGCCCCAAACGCAGCGGAAGTTTCAAATTTTTATTTTATTTTGACAATCAAAATATTTTTTTGATTGGACACTCGTATGGTTTTATCATAAACTTTCATAGGGCGTTAGATTTTTATACCTTTGGTGAATTTAATCAATTGGCTCCAACTAATCCGGTATAGGCGGATATAGCTCTTGATGAATTCCTACGAACTTTCTTCAAGGACTCCTTTCTTCTAATCAGGTTCACGACTAGATGATTTGTTCCTCTTTCAAATTGCATTAGAAAATTTGGAAGAAGTTTTGACGTTGGAGATCGAAATTTGAGAGACCTTGGGAGATAGGATTTTCGAAAAACCCAAGGAGATGGAGGCTAGGTTTTTTCGAAATTTTTGTATCAAAATTGTGTTGAGACCTTAACCCTAATACATATATATAAGCTTATGGCTCATTAATAAATTAAATACTTAATGTGCTTAATCAATTAATTATTCTAGTCCAACTAGTTTAATTAATTAATTAATCTTTTAAAGCCCAATTAAGAACCTTAATAATATGTATATTGGTCTTGTACTCCTACAAGCCCATTATACATATACACATTACATTTAATTTAAATCCCTTATAAATTCAACGCTTAAATTTAATTATAAATTTAACTCCATGAATCTTATCACCTCCAAAATTTAATATTTAATAAACCCAACTTTTGAGTTTAATAAATTAAATTATCAAATTTTATAAATTCAATTCCTTGAATTTATTATCTCCAAATTTCATAAATTCAACTTCTTGAATTTACTATCTCATAAATTCAACTTCTTGAATTTATTTTCTCAAAATTTAATTATCATAAACTCAACTTCTTGAATTTACTATATCATAATATAAATTCAACTCCTTGAATTTATTCTCTCAACGGGAACAAACGATACTAGTGCTTGTGTGACCCTCAATGGTTCAGGGATATAGCTAACCGTGGGTTCACAACTCATTGTGATTCAGGACATAATCCTTTATTCGGACTTACCCTTATTTGCCCCATTATATGTATCAACGATTGATCATAAGAATGTCAGAAATCATATTTTTGATTAAACCGATCGAACCATGGTAAGAGCGTCTAGTAGCATCGCCCCATGATTCCCTAGGTATCACTGATACTGCCTGCAAGAACCAGTCTATTATGATTAACGTACAGTACGGTCCCTTCATCTCATATATCTCGATCGAATCTGCAACCATTGGTTCATCGAGGGTTGCATAATAATTCGACAACTATGTGATAATTATAAATAGTGGCATCTCATGTACCATTGGAGAACTCCTTCTCCAATGTACATATCATACTCTGGTCAGAGATTCCACGCACTATTATTTCATCAGATCACATAGGATATCCACACCTGTAGGTGAGCGGTGAATCCCCGACTACAATGCACTTGCTCCTATATGTGTCGCAACTGTACCCAACCTCGCCACCTGATGACTCTCCTGGAGCCGGTAAACGAGTCAAAGCACAGCCCTAGCATACCGAGCCTCAGTGTTGTCTCGGGTCGTAAGGACTAATGGTGTACAATCATAACCACAGACTTATCCTCTCGATTAATGATAACCACTTGGAAAGTCCGATGGAGGGTTGTTCGGTATAATCATCGTATGACTACACATCTGCATGTTTGGACATCTCTATGCCCTTACCAAGAAACGCAGTACACAACATCAAAGATGCTAGTCTCGAGCTCAAGCGACCTTTATCCATATTTTAGGCGGCTGAATCGACTAGGAACGAATTTAGATCATACAGTGTTTACAAATGAGTTTCAACATCGAATTACGATTCATTTGTATTAAAGTATAATCAAGGTCTTTATCTATGTTTGATAACATATGTATATAGATAAAGAAATAACAAACCATGAAATAATGAATTATATTAAAATAAAGATTGTTTATTACAACCGAGTCAATAAAATCCCTAGCCAACAGTTGGCTTGCAGGGCATCTGCTCTAACAGTAAAGTCTAGGTGAAATTTAACAGGTGTGACACACATGCTTGTTATCAGGTTTGAACGACAAATTAATTTTGGAAACTAAAAGTATTTAAATGATTTTTAAAAATTACGGGGATATATGCTTCACAAACACAAATTAACACGATATATAATGAAAGACATGAAACTTTGAATGTTGTATTAATTTAATGTGTCATGTTGAAGAAGCAGACATGTTTGGTGTCTTATTTGAGGAATTGGTTGAATTTGAACCAATTCATATGGTAATAATCCGTTGAAATTTGTAAAATAAAATGTGAGAACCCTTGTAGAGTGCAAACTTTCCACATGCATGTGGAACTCAATAATTGAGTGGTATAATTTAATATAATATAATATTTTATAAACAATAATAAAAGTTCTTATTCATGGTAAAATGTTCAACAAAATACAACCCGATAATGCATATTATTTCTCTCCAAACAAATTATATAATCCGATATCATGTGCCACCGCGGGGTTGATCTGTTTTACGAATAAATATATATGAGACCGTCTCACAAAAGACTATAAACAGCTATATATATTATTTACATAAAAACACTTGACGGATCAAACACGTGATTTCGAAGATATACAAAATATGGCCGACCATATTAATTGTAACATAAAATTTAACTATGCATTAGTTTTGATAAGACTATTGCAGTATATTTAACATAAATTACGCACTAAATCTCGTTTGATTATTTATTACACTACGAGGACTCGGGTTGGATGCGCTATATGTGCCAAATTACTTGAACCTGAAGCGAACCCAAAATCCTCGGTTTCAAGTCCTATATTTGATCAGTACCAAAACAAAAGAAAAATAAAATAAAATTGGCTTGTGTTTTAGGGAGAATATTTGAACTTTGTTGTCGATTCTAGATTCAAAGAGAACCAAGGGCGAGACCAATATTTCTTATTGAGATCATGTTTATAATTACAGTTGTTAAAACGGAGCAGTGAGACGAGTCGACTTGTAATCCGTCACAACCCACCATTTGGGTGGGTTGAGATATTGCCAATCCACCTGCCTATTTGGTGGGACAGGACGAGACGAAACAACCCATCAATTTTTAGCTATATTTGATAGGTTGGGGCGGATAGGCCTGCAACAAGCCACAACCCACCACATGCACGGGTGGGGTAGGTCTTGCTCATTATTTGGGTATAGGCTTGTCAAATTGAGTCAGGTCCGTCGGGCCGGCCCGCCCCGCTATAAAAATTGAGCCGGTTGGGTTGATAAAATAGCAGCCCGTTTGGAGGCGGACCAAACGGGTTGAGCCCGTTTGGGTTGCGGGCCAAGACGGGACGGGCCTAAACGAGGCGGGTTGGCCCGCCAAATTAGAGTAGAATTTTATATTTTTAAGTTTTATATAAAAATTCCTATTTTTTCCTTATTTTTTCTCATGTGCCTAACTTCAATCACTCTAGTAAAATCTCTATGCTTCTATTTTTTTTAAGATGTTATACTCTCCAGTCTCCTCCTTTTTCTTTAATGTTTAACTCGAACTAATCCAGAATTATCGAAATAATATAGTAAATAAAGTAATTATGTGTATTGTTGAACACATAATATTTTCTGAAATTTGCAACCGTCTGTTTCCTCGACTTTCTGTTATCTTCCAATGTTTCTCACTTTTTAAGAAAATGTGGATGGTAAGAGCTAGGTGCCTTGTGCGGACAAACTCTTAAGATCGTTAATTTTTGTTTTCTTTTGAAGACAAACCTTTAAGAAACTGGAAGAGTGTATACTAAAAAAGATTTGGAATTCACATTTAAAGTGTTTCATTATATTTACGGTTGGTGATATTACATGAGTTAATTTTTATTACATGTGTACGATGAAATCTTGTGTGAATTAAAATAAGCAATTTATTTTTTATGGATTATGTTGATTGTTGTATGCTTTCAATGTCTTATTTCAATGTTTTTAAGTTTTTTATGAAACTATTTGACTGAAATATATTTTTTTTTATTTTTATTTTAATACTGTTTAATATTTTTTTTAAAAAAAAATAATAAGCGGGTTGGCCCGCCTAACCCATGGCCCAAAGTGGGTTGGGCTGGGTTGGCCATTTGGAGGCCTGCCAAAATGGCGGGCTGGCCCGCCCCGCCCTGCCTAATGGCGAGTTGCGGTGGGTGGTGGGCTAGCCCGTCCCGCCAGCCCGTTTTGACATGCATATTTGGGTGGGCTAGAAAATTGTCATCCCAACGTGAGGTAGGTCTTGCTCATTATTTGGGTGGGCTAGGAAATTGTCATCCCAACTTACTTATTTGGCAGGACGTAGCGAGCCAACCTGACTGAAGTTACTCATTTTAACAACTCTATTCCTGAAGAAATAATTATGAAAGTCAATTCACAGAAAGAAATAGCAATTTAGAAGCTTAGATAAGAAATGTAAAGCAAGTTAACTAGCGTGCAAAAGCAAATCTAAACTTCCCTTGCTTAATTTCAAAGGCGAGAGAAAATATTTTATAATTTCTTGTAAAATAATTGAAACGTGTACGAAATCTCAACTGTTTTCCTAATTTGTCACATTAATAAGAATATAAGAAATATCGTAGAGGTTTGAGGACAAAACGTACGTCAATATTCTGACAAAACACGCCTGAGAACTTCGAAAAAAATGAACTGTAAAACTTTCACAAAATACAATGATGCGATCTTGGTGAAATGGATGAACATGGTCGGATGCTACACCGGATCTGCTATCAAGATAATGAAGGAAACTGAGGAAGAACTATATCTGTGATGAAGATATATCTCTGCAATATGGCTTCCGATGTAACCTGGGAATAAGAAAAGAACTCGTGAATGGGCGCCGGAGGGGTATCCGGCGTGGCCACTCCGATGCTTAAGTCAGCAGGTGAAGATGATAACCAGTGTAGCTTAGACAAAAGTAAAGGCTACTGGTGTAAATATGTGCATTAACATGTATTGGTGAATGAATCATTCTCCAGCACTAGAGAAGAAGAGGAAGCCAAAAGTCCCTCAAATGAATTACATACCTGCTATTCATAGGAGAAAATGTAGTAGGTACTTTGTTTTCAGTGCCTACTTGCCACTTCCTGTCACGCCACCCTACTTTTCCATCAAGTCACATCAATAGGATTCTGTCATGTGCGCTTCTCGAGACAAGATCTTATCTTCTGAACCACTAGAATGCGGCACTGTTATCGAGGTGCCCGGGTAGAATGCCTCCCGGGAGATTTATACAAGAGCCCGGGACTATGACTGCCCGGAGAGTAGATCATGGGTTTGCACCTGCCCGGCTCCAGAAGAATCCATCTGCAGACTCACTCGGATTTGGGAATCTATTTGATATTCCGGGTCATCCATGACCCGGGCTCTTACGGGGGTATCATCACCCATCCCTTAAATAGTCGGGCTAGAGTCATACTCGCTGTCCCGATCAGTTATGCCTGGATTCCCAAAGAGATCATCAATCTTGTTCTATAAAAGCATCGGGGGCTTCATGTCTCCAGAAATGGGATGAAATGCCGGAGTCTCATGTCTTATGTACTTGAGATAAGATGACGGGGCCTCGTGGCTCCCAGTCTCTGCATAAGATGCCGGAGCCTCATGTCTCTCGGACTTAGGAATGGTCGAGGTATGGTGCCCCGAGCCAGGTTTGAGAACCCTGGCTTATAAGTAACCAAGGTGTGTAGCCTTGGGCCGGGGAGCATGTCCCGGGACTTGGGAGCGATCGAGGTGCGGAGCCCCGAACCATGTTTGAGAACCCTGGGCTTATAAATAACCAAGGTGCGGAGCCTTGGGTCGGGGAGCATGTCCCAGGACTTGGAAATGGTCGAGGTGCGGAGCCCCGAGCCAGGTTTGAGAACCCTGGGCTTATAAATAACCAAGGTGCGGAGCCTTGGGCCGGGGAGCATGTCCTGGGACTTGGGAGTGGTCGAGGTGCGGAGCCCCGAGCCAGATTTGAGAACCCTGGGCTTATAAATAACCAAGGTGCGGAGCTTTGGGCCGGGGAGCATGTCCCGGGACTTGGGAGTGGTCGAGGTGCGGAGCCCCGAGCCAGGTTTGAGAACCCTGGGCTTATAAATAACCAAGGTGCGGAGCCTTGGGTCGGGGAGCGTCCCGGGACTTGGGAGTGGTCGAGGTGCGGACCCCTGAGCCAGGTTTGAGAACCCTGGGCTTATAAATAACCAAGGTGCGGAGCCTTGGGCCGGGAGCATGTCCCGGGACTTGGGAGTGGTCGAGGTGCGGAGCCTCGAGCCAGGTTTGAGAACCCTGGGCTTATAAATAACCAAGGTGCGGAGCCTTGGGCTCGGGAGCATGTCCCGGGACTTGGGAGTGGGCGAGGTGCGGAGCCCCGAGCCAGGTTTGAGAACCTTAGGCTTATAAATAACCAAGGTGCGGAGCCTTGGGTCGGGGAGCATGTCCCGGGACTTGGGAGTGGCCGAGGTGCGGAGCCCCGAGCCAGGTTTGAGAATCCTGGGCTTATAAATAACCAAGGTGCGGAGCCTTAGGCCGGGGAGCATGTCCCGGGACTTGGGAGTGGTCGAGGTGCGGAGCCCCGAGCCAGGTTTGAGAACCCTGGGCTTATAAATAACCAAGGTGCGGAGCCTTGGGCCGGGGAGCATGTCCCGGGACTTGGGAGTGGTCGAGATGCGGAGCCCCGAGCCAGGTTTGAGAACCCTGGGCTTATAAATAATGTGTCGAGGCCTCGTATCTCCCGGGCTTTGCATAAGATGTCGGGGCCTCGTATCTCCCGGACTTTCAAGAATGTGCCGGGGCCTCGTACCTCTCGGGCTTAAGAGATTTTGCTTTACCTGCTGTTTTAGTTTTATTAAAAATCAAATCTCTAACCTGAAAATATTGAATCCGAATTCATTTTCGGTAGAGTGAAATTTCTCTGGTTGAGCTAAATTAGGTGACTAATATAGCTGTATGCTACTGAGTGCATAGTAAATGTTCTCCATGCCAATCCGGGATAGCTGCTGAGCTTCGAGCCCATATAAAATCCACATATAATATCTGAGTGCCAAGCTGGTCGGACTTGTATGTTTGCCAAGCAGAGTTGAGCTTATTTTTGAATGAAAACCATATCTACGTCTTGAGCTCAATTTCCCACAGACGGCGCCAATGATGCGATCCTGGTGAAATGGATGAGCAGGGTCGGATGCTCCACCGGATCTGCTATCAAGATAGTGAAGGAAATTGAGCAAGAACTATATCTCTGATGAAGATATATATCTGCAATATGGCTTCCGCTGTAACCTGGGAATAAGAAAAGAACTCGTGAATGGGCGCCGGAGGGGTATCCGACGTGGCCACTCCGATGCTTAAGTCAGCAGGTGAAGATGATAACCAGTGTAGCTTAGACAAAAGTAAAGGCTACTGGTGTAAATATGTGCATTAACATGTATTGGTGAATGAATCATTCTCCAGCACTAGAGAAGAAGAGGAAGCCAAAAGTCCCTCAAATGAATTACATACCTGCTATTTATAGGAGAAAATGTAGTAGGTACCTTGTTTTCAGTGCCTACTTGCCACTTCCTGTCACGCCACCCTACTTTTTCATCAAGTCACATCAATAGGATTCTGTCAGGTGCGCTTCTCAAGATAAGATCTTATCTTCTGAACCACTAGAATGCGGCACTGTTATCGAGGTGCCCGGGTAGAATGCCTCCCGAGAGATTTATACAAGAGCCCGAGACTATGACTGCCCGGAGAGTAGAGCATGGGCTTGCACCTGCCCGGCTCCAGAAGAATCCATCTGCAGACTCACTCGGATTTGGGAATCTATTTGATATTCCGGGTCATGCATGACTCGGGCTCTTACGGGGGTATCATCATACGGGTACCACATCAATACCTTTAACAAAAAAAATGACCCGGACTCTTACGGGGTATCATCATACGGGTACCACATCAATACATTTAACAAAAAAAAATCACAACAGTAATGGTGGGCTGATATGCAAGCAAGTTCACAATAACTTATGGAACCAACTTTGATCATTTTTTATTTGACTTTGACCATGTACAACCTGTGTTATCACCAAAAAAATAACTCAATTTTTCAAAATTAAAAATTATGAATATATGTAAGAAACGTACGTTAGGTACTAAGTCCCTAAAATATCTCCCCGTCATATCTTCTATTAATCACTGTTGATTATGACAGCATTTAACTTTTACATCGGTCCAATTGTTTACTGCATATCGATAACTCCAAAATACAAAACAATAAAGTCATATCAGTAATATATAGATATCAAGTGGTCACGGAAACAAGAAACTAAGAGCAATATTGATCTTCTCTCCCAAATTTTATAATGGATATTCAATTCGCAACTCGAATGCGACACATAGCATCTTCGGGATCCGATAACGCCATAAATAGAAACGAACACGCTCTTAAGATTACTACAATAGTTTCAAAATTCTTTGTATGCTATAAACTTTGATTAGCCAAAAATAATAATAATGGGTGTTTCTTGGATTTGGATTATGACAATTGTAGCATGTATAGCTGCTCCTTTGCTTCATATATATACAAGGAAAAAGAAGAAGCTGCCTCCGGGTCCGAAAGGGCTTCCTATCTTGGGACATCTTCAGATGATAGGCAAGAACCCTCATCAAGATTTGGAAAGAATGGCCAAACAACATGGCCCGATCATGTACTTGCAATTCGGGTTCGTGCCGAACATCATCGTTTCATCTGCGGCAGCCGCCGAGCTTTTTCTTAAGACATATGATCTTGTGTTCGCCAGCAGACCTCCACACGAGGCGGCTAAATACATTTCTTGGGATCAAAAAAGCTTGGCTTTCGGGAAATACGGCGCATACTGGCGAAACATGCGTAAACTCTGCACTCTAGAGCTTCTTAGTAATCTCAAGATAAACTCATTCCAACCCATGAGGAAGGAAGAGCTTGGCCTTTTTATTGAGGCCGTGAAAGAAAAATCTCAGAGAGGAACTGTTGCTGTTGATCTTAGTGCTATGGTCTCATCCCTTACTGCAGAGATGAGTTGTAGGATGGTGTTCGGTAAGAAGTACGAGGATAATGACTTTGACGAGAGAGGGTTCAAATCTGTGATTCAAGAAGGGATGAAATTGGCAGCACTTCCAAATCTTGGGGATTATTTTCCTCTACTTGGGATTCTTGATCTTCAAGGACTGACGAAAAGAATGAAGGCCGTCGCGAAAGTGTTCGATGATTTTTTCGAGAAAGTTATCGATGACCATGTCATGACCAGTGATCGCGGGCAGGTTAAAGACATTGTTGATACCATGATGTCGATTATGGAATCGGGAGAGACAGAGTTTCAGTTTGATCGCGGCCATGTTAAGGCCATAATGCTGGTAATTAATTTATTACCCCATTTCCCCCGGTTGAGAATTCAAATTTGAAAAAAAAAAACTATTGTAATTAGATAGCCTCTCGGTAGCTCAAACTTTTGGGCACAAATGATGTTCCAGTTATAGCCATAATCATTGTCAGTAAATTTTCTGTGCAGGACATGCTTTCAGCTTCAATGGACACCGCGGCCTCAACGATCGAGTGGGTGGTTTCGAGACTCCTACAAAATCCCCAAGCAATGAAAAAAGTTCAGCAAGAGTTGGAAGAAGTTGTGGGATTGGAAAGGATGGTAGAGGAATCCGACTTGGAGAAACTGAAGTATCTAGATATGGTTGTAAAAGAAACGTTTCGGCTACACCCGGTCGCGCCTTTGTTGTTACCTCACTACTCTATGGAAGATTGCACGGTTGACGGGTACCATATACCGAAAGACTCGCGAATAATTGTTAATGTACGTGCAATCGGCCGTGATCCGAGTTCCTGGAGTGATCCGGAGAAGTTCATTCCTGAGAGATTTGTTGGGAGGGATATAGATGTCAGAGGGCAACATTTCGAGCTTATCCCCTTCGGGTCTGGAAGGAGAGGATGCCCTGGATTGCAACTCGGGCTCATCCAAATTCGACTAATCGTTGCACAACTAGTTCACTGCTTTGATCTGAAGCTGCCTAATGGTATGTTGCCTGAAGAACTGGACATGACCGAGGAATTTGCGCTCGTCGTGGCTAGAGCCGAGCACTTGATGGCAGTTTCTACGTTTCGGTTGAAAATTTAAAGGAATAATGATCCATGAGCACAATTTTTTAATCCAAGTAGCGATTTGTGGGATTATGTTTGTGAAATTATCGTTTTCTTCTTGAAATCATAACATGACCTTGGTCGGGATTGTGCAACTTCAAGGATGAATAAATGTCCAACTATGCTGAATAAAATCAGGCTCTACTACCCAATTTATTTTTGAGTACTTTCAATATATGTAATATTCACATATTATGTTATACGTATACCATATATATGTCGGTCATCAGAAGGAAAAACTATCTATCATAAAAAGATTCATCGTGTATAATCCTTCTATCATAAAAAGATTCATCGTGTATCATCTGTAGCAAACTCCTTGTTGAATACCTTTCTTTTGAGTGAATGTAAGATCATCGTAGTTGAAATGTTGCTTAATATAGCTGTGAACTAGTTTGGTTGAACTTATTACCATTTTACCTTACTTCGAATTCAGGATTGACAATTGTTAGGGTTTAGTATCTAAGTGGCTGGCTAATAATAGGAATCCACCCATCTTGTCAGCGGAGAAAAAGAAAAGAAATGGTAGTAGGTCTTAGAAACGAGGCTGTTGTCTCGTGTATTTTTGCACGATCTAAATAAAGTCAAGTTGGCCGTTGGTACAAACAAATTTTAGTTCACAAGAAGTAATTTCTTTAAATAGTTTGATTATCATGTTTACTCCATGACTTGAATTGAGTCATTGAATTTTAAAAAATAATTTCAAATTATTTGATATTTTTTTGAGGGAAAAAGTAATTTATGATAATAATTAAAGGAGATGATATCTACGAATCTGAAGAATATCTTTATAAATTATAATTAGGTCAATGATTTAAAATATTTTTGTCAAAACTTATCATCGATACACTTGATATTTTTTAAATTTGTGTCGATTATTTAAAATATCAATCTAAAAATGTGTTCATCCAAACACACAATAGCTTGGAGGTTTCTCGAAGCTTTAGAGTTTTGTTCTACTTTCAAAAAGAGTGTTTCTTGTGAAACTATGAGGCAAATCTATACAATTCATACTTATAAAATATTTTTTCGACATAAAAATAATATTTTTCGTAAGTTAGACAGTGTTGGATATTCGTCTCACAAAATTGACCTTAAGATAATCTCAAACAAGTTTTTATGTTCCACAACATATATTTTCATAGCTTTTTTAATATTTTCTAACATATTATTATGTTTAATCCATAATTAATGGCTTATTACAATATATTTTCATCGACACAAAAACTTTTTTTAGATCGTCTTACGAGAAAATTTAGTGAGACATGTTTTTCGTTAAAATCACTAGTGTTGGTTTTTGTAAACAGAAATTGGTTTTCTAGTAATCATTTTGCTCTGAGACACCGCGTAAATATTTATACTTGTGCATAATTAATTTTGAGTTATTTTGGTTGAAATTATTCATTTGTGTGTTATATTATTCCGTTTCGTGTTATCACCAGGTGTTACAATATTTAGGACAACATTTAAATCTAATACAAAAAAAAAAATTATAGTCTATGTTAAACAGAATATACCCCCGACCTGCACTGTTAAATTATTTTGAGATATTGCATTTCAAATTATATATTATCATATGTAATAGGCTCCATTTTACGTTGGTGTAACGTATATAGTCGGAATAATGATTGACAAAATGAAGTCTAATATAATTTTAAAATGCAATATTTGATTAAATTTGATAGTGTTCTGGCATTGCAACTCTATATTTGGTAGCAAACTCAATTTCACTCTTTAAAGAACTCAGTGTTTCTCTATTTTATTTTCATATTTTGCTCTCTCAATTTATTATACAATTCAAATAATAATTAAATACTTTTATAATCAATTCATAGAAAGAATTAGCAATTTAGAAGCTTAGCTAAAATATGTACGCTTGAATTGGGAGCAGTTCCTTCATGTCAATGACCTTAGCATCGGGTAGCTAGCCTGTTGGGGACCAAACCACTAAATGGTGGATCCACAAGGCCCCAAGCAACGCACTGCAGCCACGACAACATCCATCGCGAGACCACCATTACAACGAGAACATCGCTTCTTCCAGTATTAAAGCTCGTGCTAGAATAAGTAGCCGCTGCACCAAAACGTGCTATCACCAGCTTCCATCTTGGTGCTCGGACGCCATTCCGATGGCACAACATCCAGGGACGGAGCTAGGAGTTTTTTTGGAGGAGAGGCTGATTTTATTTTATTTTTTCCAAAACAATTAATCATTAAGAAAATTTAAATTATAAATACAGTGTTTTCACATTTACTCCAACAATAATATTAGTGATAACATTTATTAAATTTTTCGGAATTTAATTTCTAATTTTAAACAAAAGTACTTATATAAGTATAAAAGAAAAATAGATTATACTAATACGTAACACGTATATAGAATGACGTTATATTTTAACATGTATCAAATTAAAAATTTATATAGAGGAGATATGACAGGGGAACCTTTTTACTCGAGCTAAGTAACCATGAACCACAAAAATCATTGATTTTAGAGGCGGATTATACTATCATCAGCCTGATTTTTCATCTTTCCGAGCAGGGTTTCCAAGTTTTGGATTTTGTCACATCTCTGATAGGCATTATTGTTCAAACGACTAAAAATCAATGGGATTTTAATTTTTAATTTTATTTTGGTCGATATAGTTTGGTTTCAGAGCTACTTTATAATATTTATCAGACGAGGATGAAGTTGATTTTAATTGTAAAAGAAATTGAAAAAAATGCTCATTACTGATTACTGTTTTATGTGTTTGGTTTACATATTTGTCATCTATACTATATTCTATATTCTAATAAACTAACTTGATATCTGTGTTATAACATGTATTATTTATTTTCAACGATATTTTAAATTTATAAAAATATTTATTTAAATTTATCTATTTTTTATCTATAAATTTTTTGATATCATTCTTAATTAAAAATTATGACTCTATGTAAGAAACTTAAGTTAGGTACTAAGTCTCTAAAATAACTCCCCGCCATATCTCAATCAATCTCTGTTGATTATGACAGAATTTAACTTTTACATTAGTCCAATTATTTACTGCATATGGATACAAAACAATAAAGTCAATAATAGCAGAGAAGCGCTGGATTTGCCTGATGTATTTTGTTCCATTATATCAGTAATTTCTAGAAATCAAGTCGTCACCGAGACAAGAAACTAGAGCAATAATGAACTATCTCCCAAATTTTATGTGGTGTTCCATTCGCAACTCGAATGCGACACAGAGCATCTTGGGGATCCGGTAAATTCTTTGCATACTAAACTTTGATTAGCCAAAAAATTAATAATGGGTGTTTCTTGGATTTGGATTATGACAATTGTAGCATGTATAGCTGCTCCTTTGCTTCATATGTATACAAAGAAAAAGAAGAAGCTGCCTCCGGGTCCGAAAGGGCTTCCTATCTTGGGACATCTTCAGATGATAGGCAAGAACCCTCATCTAGATTTGGAAAGAATAGCCAAACAACATGGCCCGATCATGTACTTGCAATTCGGGTTCGTTCCGAACATCATCGTTTCATCTGCGGCAGCCGCCGAGCTTTTTCTTAAGACATATGATCTTGTGTTCGCCAGCAGACCTCCACACGAGGCGGCTAAATACCTTTCTTGGGATCAAAAAAACTTGATTTTCGGGAAATACGGCGCATACTGGCGAAACATGCGTAAACTCTGCACTCTAGAGCTTCTTAGTAATCTCAAGATAAATTCATTCCAACCCATGAGGAGGGAAGAGCTTGGCCTTTTTATTGAGGCCGTGAAAGAAGAATCTCAGAGAGGAACTGTTGCTGTTGATCTTAGTGCTATGGTTTCATCCCTTACTGCAGAGATGAGTTGTAGGATGGTGTTCGGTAAGAAGTACGAGGATAAAGACATCGACGAGAGAGGGTTCAAGTTTGTGATTCAAGAAGGGTTGAAATTGTCAGCACTTCCAAATCTTGGGGATTACTTTCCTCTACTTGGGATTCTTGATCTTCAAGGATTGGCGAAAAGAACTGAAGGCCGTCGCGAAAGTGTTCGATGATTTTTTCGAGAAAGTTATCGATGACCATGTCAAGACCAGTGATCGCGGGCAGGTTAAAGACTTTGTTGATACCATGATGTCGATTATGGAATCTGGACAGACAGAGTTTCAGTTTGATCGCGGCCATGTTAAGGCCGTAATGCTGGTAATTAATTTATTACCCCATTTCCCCTCGGGAGCTCAAACTTTTGGCACAAGTGATGTTCCAGATATAGCAATAATCATTGTCAGTAAATTTTCTGTGCAGGACATGCTTGTAGCCTCAATGGACACCGCGGCCTCATCGATCGAGTGGGTGGTTTCGAGACTCCTACAAAATCCCAAAGCAATGAAAAAAGTTCAGCAAGAGTTGGAAGAAGTTGTGGGATTGGAAAGGATGGTAGAGGAATCCGACTTGGAGAAACTGAAGTATCTAGATATGGTTGTAAAAGAAACCTTTCGGCTACACCCGGTCGCGCCTTTGTTGTTACCTCACTACTCTATGGAAGATTGCACGGTTGACGGGTACCATATACCGAAAGACTCGCGAATAATTGTTAATGTACGTGCAATCGGACGTGATCCGAGTTCCTGGAGTGATCCGGAGAAGTTCGTTCCGGAGAGATTTGTTGGGAGGGATACAGATGTCAGAGGGCAACATTTCGAGCTTATTCCCTTCGGGTCTGGAAGGAGAGGATGCCCTGGATTGCAACTCGGGCTCATCCAAGTTCGGCTAATCGTTGCACAACTGGTTCACTGCTTTGATCTGAAGCTGCCTAATGGTATGTTGCCGGAAGAACTGGACATGACCGAGGAATTTGGGATCGTCGTGGCTAGAGCCGGGCACTTGATGGCAGTTCCTACGTTTCGGTTGAAAATTTAAAGGAACAATGATTCATGAGCACAGGTTTTTAGTTCAAGTAGAGATTTGTGGGATTTGATGTACTGAGATTATCGTTTTCTTCTTGCAATTGTAACATGACCTTGGTCGGGCTTGTGCAACTTCAAGGATGAATAAATGTCCAACTATGCTGAATAAAATCAGGCTGCTACTGCCCTTTCTTTTGAGTACTTTTTGCGACGATCTAAATAAAGTCAGGTTCCGTTCAAAAAATAAAAAAAATTAAATTAAGTCAGGTTGGCCGCTGCTGGTACAAAGAGACTTTAGTTCACAAGAAGTAATCTCTTTAAATGATTTGATTTTTGTGTATACTCCATGACTTGAATCGATTATTTAAAATATAAATCTAAAAAATTGTTCATCTAAACACACAATAGCTTGGAGGTTTCTCGAAGCTTCAGAGTTTTGAATCTACTTTCGCGAAGAATTCGTTTTTTTGACAGATCGACGATTCATACTTATCGTGAAAATTATTATTTTTAACATAAAAAATTCATATTTTTTCGTCAATTAGGCATCATTGGATATCCGTCTCAAAAATTGATTCGTGAGATATCTCGGACAAGTTTTTGTGTTCCCTTAACATATATTTTCATAGCTTTACAATATATTTTCATCAACACAGATTTTTTTATCATATGGTCTTACCAGAAAATTTAGTATCCGATTCATCCATACAAAATAAATTTTTATGTCATAAATATTATTTTTCATTATTGATAAAGATCATATCGACGCGTATCATAAATATAAATATGTGATACTGTCTCACAAGATATTTACGTTCTTTTACAAAATTCATAAAAATTATAATTATAATTTTCAAATCAAATTTTATATATATTTAACTACTAATTTTTTTGAAAAAAAAAACTATCGTTTTATCTTTACTGCAAACTTATTCATATAATGTATCTTCCTCTTTTTTTTTTCTTGCGTACATCACATAAAATATGTTGGCTGTATAACATCTCTGCAAAATATTAATCTGATTTTAGGGTCGAGACGCTGACACTGTTTCGGAGATTCCGAGGATTTGCCGAACCCAAATATGTGCGGATATATGCATCGGAGTTTCTGAAGATGTTGAAGGAGGCGGCGTTGGTCTTGCCGGTCCCGAGCCCAGGAATCCGTGGTAGTTCCCGTGGTGGAAGTGGCGCCGTCGCTTATTCTCGCCGGCGTCTGAGTCTCAAGCTACACAATCGGCCTGGATTCGCTTCTTCCACTGTTCAATCTGTGGACCTCTCATCCGCAGTTGGATCCTCCCCTGAGCTTCTGCCCTATCAGTACACTTTCACTCACCGCCACATTCACGTTCTCAGTTTCATCGCCTGCGGGGTATTCTCTTCCTCTCTCTCTGCTAGACTAACTTGATTTTGTTTTGGGTGAGCTTTACTTGAATAGATATTTTATAGAGTGTTTGATTGTTTTAGTCTGAGATAAAGGGTTCTTCTTTTTTCTATCAGATGTATTTCTACTGAAATTTGTGTGTCGGCCTAGATTTAATGTATAATCATCATTAGATTTTATCGCCTCAGGTCCGAAGTCTTTCAAATTATTGCCGAATTACATAAAATCCAGGCAAAATTACTCATTTTTCCCTGTACAATATCACATGTTTCTATGAAGTTTTGTACAACTTATGGAGCTAGTATTATTTTTAAAGTGTTCAGTATCAATTTAGAAAGTATTCGTGATTCAGTGCATCTGCAAATAGCATTGGATTCACCGATCCTTTCCTGGATATCGACATGATAAGAAAAAGGTTGCTCGTTGCTTAGCTATCCATCCTCATGTAATTTATGTATAAGCTGCTGGTGCTTATTGCAGCTAATGTAAAAATATCCAAGAAGAATGGATGCAGGCACAGAGCAAGAAGCAAACAAAATAACACTTGCAAGCGCTCAAGTCTATTTTATTACTATTGAAAAAACGCTGAGAAGAAATAACAAGAGACCTATAAATGGTAAAAAAAAATTCGCCTAATCTAGCAGTTCAAATATAAAAAGGACGAAAGAATGATCGAATCCTAACCAACTGCAATTCACGCTAAAGCTATCACTAAAAATTAGAAAAATGTGTAGATAAATATGGAACAAATAAGATATAGATCAATCTTCCACTGCGTCGAGAATCCATTGTTAGTTGATGAAATCTATTGGTGGATAATCGTTTGGGAAGATAGTAATGAACTATCTTAATTCTGTGAGCAGAAGTAGAAAAGAAAATTTGTCTACATTACAAGGTTTCATGGTTACCACTATATCACAGGGTATCATGGTTACCACGAGAGAACATATATGCTTTTGTGTCCTACCACGCGTTGGCAGATATGGGATACCACAGTTTTATTTTTATTTCTTCGAAACTTACATGAAAGTGAAGTGTGAAAAAGTAAATTGTGAAGCCCAATTAAATTGTGAAAAAGTAAATTGTGAATTGTGAAAAAGTAAATTATTTCTTCCATTTCACGTTGGTGTAACGTATATAGTCGGAATAACAATTGACAAAATGAAGTCTAATATAATTTAAAATGCAATATTTGATTAAATTTGATAATGTTTTGGCATGACAACTCTATATATTTGGTAGCAAACTCAATTTCACTCTATAAAGAACTCAGTGTTTCTCTATTTTATTTTCATATTTTGCTCTCTCAATTTATTCTACAATACAAATGCTGCTTTCTTTTTCCTGTTTGCTATCTTAGCCCTTTGGATTATATTATTATTTAGAACTTGTTCGTGCTGAAAAATATTGGGCCCCCTCTCGTTGAGTGATTTATGTCTCATGCCTACAAAACCTCTAGAGAGACTGAAACTGAGAAAGGTTCTGCTGCCGTTTACACTGCTGTTTATTATTCCCTATGTTGTTAGCTTGCTATTAGCTTCGTTGCTGCTGCCTTCCACTGATCGGTAGAGACAAATTTCATTGTATTTTATTTATTTTGTAGTTAAAAATCAGCATTTAATTTATGAAATAGACTTGTTTTCAAGCATCTTATGTGCTTTTGAGGATTGATATTTTTTAAAGTTACTTTTGGTTTTATAGAATGTCATCATTAATGCCACACATTGGATTTGGGATGTAATTGTGATAAAGCTACTTTTACACCATAAGACTTACAGTTGAGCTGAATGGTCGAACTTATTTAGTTTATTTGATATTTGATTTTTTGAAGTGGCATTTCTATCTTGAATACATCTTTTGTGCTATTTGCTTCCATTAAGTTGTTCTGTTGGGTTATTTTAAAGGATGATACTCAATTTCATATTATCTATCAGGTGGCGATATCTGCAACATGGCTCTTTTGTTCGGCAATTCCAACTCTTCTGGTTTGTTTTCATAATCTTTTTTGCTACATGTTCTCTCTTTACTTGTAAAATATTTTGTTAAATCCAAATGTGCCACCTGCAATAGAAGTTGCTGATCATTAGCTGGAAAATAAGCATGCAAAAGGCAATAATGCTGTTATTATATAATACTTAAACGGAGATGAGAAAATATTGATGAAATATGTCATTGGTAGCGTACGTTGTTTGGTTCCCCTCATTTATGGTGCTTGATTTTCGTATTTCAATTGAAGGCCTTTAAAAGAGCAGCAGAATCACTAGAGAAGTTAATGGACGCCACGAGAGAGGAGATCCCTGATACTATGGCTGCCATTCGATTGTCTGGGATGGAGATCAGCGACCTGACAACAGAGCTCAATGATCTGGGGTACTCATTTTAGCTTCGAGCTTCTCTATCTCTGAATATCTCATAGTTAATGTTAATTTGACATTCGTTATTTTCCTGTTGTAGCCAAGAAATTACACAAGGCATTAGGAACTCAACTCGAGCCGTTCGCGTGACAGAAGAAAGATTAAGGCAGCTGACCGACATGATTCCATCAAGTTAGTACAGTGTATTGATTTCAGTTTTCTTTCCGAAATGACTCGAGGGTGATGAAGTTGGCTTAATCTCGACTTCGATAGCACCGGTGCAGGTGGTGGCCCCAAAAGAAACCGGGATACATGAACCGAGTTTAGCTAGGAGTGCACGTGGTGCAAGAGAGGGGATTGTCAAAGGTCGTGCAACAATTAAAACTTTTTTTACTCTATCGCGGTTCTCTATGAAGCTCCTGAGTTATCTCAGATTCAGAGCTAAGGCATCAATCTAAGTTCAAGATTGTCAATGCTGGATACCATGGAAGGTGTTTTGCATGTAAAAAGAGTCATTGTGTCTGCTTTTTGGTGGAAATTTATTATTTTGTTTGCCAAATTTTTGCTGATTCTAAATTCATTTTACTGGATAAATTTTTAATTTCATGAAATTTTAAATCTTTCATCTAACTTTTAAAGAAATTCTGAAGTTTGAGCTTGTGTTTTTTCCTCTCTAATCTCTATCAATCATGATAATCATTTTAAAATTCTTTTGAAACAGAATAACTTATCTATATATATTTGTTTTCCGACAACAAGAAGAATTTTGTAATAGAAAAGTTGGTAATAGTTTTTTAAAGCATTTAAAAAACTTGCTAAAATAAGTTATTTTCAATTTTACTCATTGTTACTAGGTTTAAAAAGCCTAAAAATATTAATTGATTAAGTCGAAAAGTCAACTGTCCGCTCATGCCTGGATTGCTAGTTCAAGCCTAAAAATATTAATTAGTTTTATAAATTTTTCATGGAAGCATATGAATTTTGAATTTTATAATTTATTATTGTAATTTTTTTATTTATGTAAACTAACAGTTGAATATGAATAAATTTCATTTATTTAAAATATTTTTATTTATCAATATAAATAATTTTAATTATTGATTTAATTTAAGAAAGATGATAAATAAGTTACGATTCAATTTCAATTAGTCATATGTCAATTCAACGTGTTCAATTGATCAATTAATATTTTTAGAAAATACAAAACAATAATTTTCGATATTAATAAATAATCATACTAAAAATAATTTCATTCATTTTGAGTAAATTTTAGTATGAAAAAATATATATTTTGTTTTTGACAATATTTCTAACAAAAAATAAATAAGATAATTATTTTGTATCTGAAAATAGAGAATAAGTACGTTATAATATTTAAAACTATTGTAACTTTATAAAATTTTAATATATTTGATTTATTATAATTATAATGTGTTCATAAATTTTTAAAAACATATTAATATATCAATCAATCACACACATGTTATATATATCTTCAAATGAATAAATTTTTTAATCACTATCATATATATGAATTTTGAGTTATAACAAAAAATAAGATGCAGATTATTTAAAATTTTATAAAATAATTAAACATCAAAAGTTTTATAATAAATAAAAAAATAAATTTACTTATTAAAAGTAATTATTATTTCCAATTTATAGGTCATAAAATATTATTTATTTTTGTTATGTAAAAACCCTTAATGTAGAAAAAAAATAGATTTCTAAAAAAAATATATAGAGAATATTTTTTAAAGTGATGTTTTTGTAAATAAATAGTCATCGAATACAAATAAAAAGGGAGGAAGGTCATGCCAACATACCAAACCCTCCCCCCAAGCTTAATATAGTATAATAAATATATGAATGTGTTGCATGTTTGTACAGTCTATTTTAAAAAAAATGAAAACAAAACAAAAAAGGGAAAAATTAAATTTTAAAACGAAAAAATATACAAAATAATGTGTAGATAAAAGATAGAGAACAATTTCAAAAGGTGACATTTTGGTATTTATAGATGCACATAAATTTTACAAATGTGACATTTTCGTAAATAAATTGTTATCTAATGGCAAAAAAGAGAAGTTAATCATACTAATGTACCAAATCCCACCTTTATCCTAATATATTGAATAATATCTTGTTTTATACGATCACAGATCTAATTCTCTGAAATAGATCAACTCGATCCATACTTAAAATAAAAAATAATATTTTATTATAAAAAAGTAATATTTTTTATTAATCGAGTCTGGTTGAATATCAATCTCATAAAATTGACTATCATTTCATATGAGTTTTTGTGTAATATATTATTAATATCCGACATACACGTTTGTTTGTACTGAATTTTTTGCAATTAATTTAGTTTATGTTAAAATAGGGATAATATCGTATTTATAAAAATTAATGAGTGGCTTTCATGCAAATTCTGAACTTGTTCAATTTTCTGTCTCTATTAAGCTAACATTAAATATAGTATTAGTTTTTCGACACAAGCTTGTGTTCTTGTACAATTTTTTTTAAAAAAATTTATAATAAAATTTGGATAATATCATAACTATAAAAATTTATGAGGTGTTATATGTAATTTTGAAATTCGTAAATGAATAACTAACAAACGGAGAAAAAAAATGGAAATGGAAAAAGTGCTCACAAATCAACTTTAAAATAGCATAGAGATAAAGATAGGGAAAATAGATATATCAATTGTTGTATCTATATATTTTTGTATCAGTCATTGTATAATAAGAATACAATAATTTGTAATCATTATTTGAACACACTTTTCTCTTTTTTAAAAAACTTTATCACATTTTTAATTTTACTTATGATTATTAAGTTTAAAATAATAATTAATTATGTCGAAAATTCGAATGTCCGTTCATGCGTGGATTGATGCTTCAAGTGAAGATTTGCGTTGTTATACGAAATCTTGTTTTCCAAATATTAGAAATTTCTAGATTTCACGTTTTTTTAATTTACAAATAATTTAATTTGTTAGTTGAGTAGGTTTTTCATGAGACGGTGTCACGGATCTTTAAATTTGACATAAAAAGTAATATTTTTTCGTGAATGACTCATATAGAATATCTGTTACACAAAATTGACCCGTGAGATCGGAGGAGTTTTTGTGTTGTTAGTTATTCAAATCTTTACGGAATATAAATATCATTGTATCTTTAAAACTAGTTATGTATGACAATTTTGTAGCAAAATATTTTCTTCTGTTGAAAGTCTCGAACTCCTGAGAATGAAGAATCAGCATGATTTTCCATACGATATATTAGAAAACATTCTCTCAAGATTACCCGTTAAGTCTCTTCTACGGTTTAAAACCGTCTGCAAATCATGGAACGCCGTGATCAAAGATTCGGGATTCGCAGGAACTCACTCCAAGCAATCAAAACTCTCGAATTCCCAACGCTTCTTCGTCGGTTATTCATGTGGAGAGAAGACATACAGTTGGATGAAGTGTAAAGGCCATGAATTTTACAAGGAATCGGTCGGGCTGTTTCAGTTGGAAGAGTACAAATATGCCTACTATTTATGCGGCTGTGAAGGGATACTTCTGTTCGAGGACATTTATCGAGAGACCCGCGAGAGGAAGTTTGTGTTGCTGAACCCATTCACGAGAAACTACTCGACTTTTTCTTGTCCGTTCTATGATGAAATACTTGACAACCGTATTGATTTTTGTGGCTGGTATGGGCTTTGCTTCGATAAATATGAAGATGATTACAAGTTTGTAGCTGTTTTACGAGGTGGAAGATACTTGGTTTATTCAGTTAAAAACGATAGTTGGATCGAGAGACAGAGCGAATTGAGAGGATATGTATGTTTCAGGGGGACTTATGTCAATGGGGTTGTGTACTGGATTATGTCAAAGTGTTTGTCCTTCTTTTCACCGGGTGAAATAGTATATTTTGATCCGAAAGATGACTTGTTAAAGCAACTGCGTGGACCGGAGGATTTGAAGCATGTCAATTTTGATCTGACTGTACACTATTCATGAAAAGTCAGTGATTAGGATATTTTTGCTGAAAGAACACGAACACGAACATGGTGGCCGTAAACGTTGGATGAAGCTAATGACGGCGGATTATAACTTGGAGCCACCGGAAGACGACTTGAGCAAATTATTTCTCCCTTGTAGGCCATTGTACTTGACGAGTGAAAACGAGGTTGTGTTTCAAAATCCGTGGTCTATGACATACGCTGTTTATCACACCGGAAAACAAAAATTTGGGGAAATTAAGAAACTTCCGTTTGACACTGTGATGATTGGATCCTCATGTTTGGAGAGTTTGCATTTTCCAGCCATCCGGAGAGAGTGATAGCTCTCAAATCAATGATCTTTTTCTCCATCTTCTTTTTCCGGGTTTAATCGATTTTTATGAGAGAACTTTCATTTGCAGATATTGTTATTTTTTGTTTTCTACTAAGAATAGGCCATAGCCAAGAATATTTTTTGATTACTTTGACGAAGTGGAGTGATAAACTACATTAGTTTGATTTTAATATGTTTTTTTTTTTTTTTTGTTATTTGAAATTGATGGACCCTGGATATTTATTTTGTGATGATTTAACATGATAGTTACATTTTTTATGTATAGACACTACAAGAAAAGTGGGTTTCCGCCGCGTGCAATATGCGCTGCGGAAAGGTATCCGCAGCGTGCAATCGTGCAGTGCACGCTGCGACGCACGCTGTAAAGTTGAAAGCCGTCTTAAGTTTGACACTATTGGCGGCGTGCGATTTACGCTTGCGGTTTAGTCTAATAACGGCGTGCAGAGTATGCTATTGATAGTTAAACTATTGGCAGCGTGCATATGTACGCTGTTAATACAACTTTCTGCAGCGTGCACAAGTACGCCGTTAATAGTCATAAAACAAAAAATATTAGCGATGGTTTCGACACAACCGTCGCTAAACGGGCGATGGGGCCAAACCGTCGCTAATTTAGCGACGGTGTTATAATTTCGTGACAGTTCCAAAAACGTCGCTAAATTTTGCGTAAATTTAAATAAAAAATTTACTTTTATAATTTAATACATTTTTATAAAAATACAATACAACAATTAAAAAATACTCATGATCTTAATTAACAATTAAAAAATTAACCAAAAATTGAAACAAAAACAGGTATTTAAATCGAAACTAAAATCATGTAAGTAGAGAAAAATTTTAAGTGTTGAACGAAAATCGGGAATAAATAGATAATTTACGATTTTTTAGCGACGGTTTGTTACTAAACGGTCGCCGATGTAAGTCTATTAGCGACGGTTAATTATTAACCGTCGCCGATGACGGTTAATTATTAACTGTCGCCGATTTAAATCGACGACGGTTTATTCTAAACCGTCGCTAAATGTGGCCATAAATCGACGACAGTTTCTTGTAAACCGTCGCTAAATGTGGCCTTAAAATCGTCGCAACTTTAACTTTAGCGACGGTTTTACTAAAGCCGTTGCTACGTTAAAATTCGAACTCATTTTCCGCAGCGTGCTTATAATATGCATGCCGTGAATAATACTATTGACGACGTACGATTAATGTACGCCGTTAATGTCTGAACACGATTTTTTTTAAAAAAAAATGATTTACTTTTTGCATCACACATAAACTTGCACGCCGTTAATAATACTATTAACGGCATGCATTTATTGTGCGCTGTCGTTTATATAATTTATTAACAGCACACATAAATGCAAGCTGCAGATATTACTATCCCCAGCGTGCTTTTAATGCACGCCGTTCATAATAATATTCGCAGCGTGCTTTTAATGCACGCCGTTAATAGTATCAAGTTACTATCCGCAGCGTGCTTTTAATGCACGCCGTCAATAGTAATATTTGCAGCGTGCTTTTAATGCACGCCGTTAATAGTATCAAGTGCAACACTATTAACGGGGCACATATGGGTGCACGCCGTGAAAAGTAGTATTCGCAGCGTGCGTTTAATGCACGCTGTTGATGACGTGCTGCGAAAAATCATTTTTCTTGTAGTGAGAAATAGATATAATTATGATTTTGGTTGTCTTTTAGATTTTAGTTGTATAACTTTTCAAATTTTGATTATTATCCAATAACTTTTTTGATAAATTTTTGCTCATAATCATTAAATCAAACAAATATGGTTCATTTGCTATTGATTGCTTTCTTCGTTATCCATGTGACAATAGAAAAATATATATTACATAAATAAAAATATACCTAGTCGTTCTCTATTATTTTTCCATTTTTTTTTATTTAGATGAATTTTAATGTGTGTAACATAGGTTTTTTTTATTTGCATCATACAAACCATAGAAGAGATAATCGATATCAAATAAGCAATATTTGAAGTCTTATGGCGAAAAAGAAACAAAAAAAAAATCAAGTTGCTGAATGAACCTCTGGCAAGATATATACATGACTATAATCTAAAACATCCAACTTACAAGATCAAAACCTTAATTTTTCTTTAGTAAAGTTAAAATACGTAAGAAGCGTGGTCGATCAATTAGTTCAAAAGATTATGCCTGTCGAAAGACAAAAATATGTTACAACTCGAGGATAAATAATTTGAAATGATTCAGTAAAAGAAATCGATGTAGTTTCCAAGCAATATAATGTCTCCAAATGAAAGTTTTAACAAAGTACTTGCTATGTAAGTAATCATCTAAGTTAAGTGTCAAGATATGATTGTTTAATGTAACTAATAATGTAGATATATTTTCTATTAAGACTGAGACTCGGATGTATGTGTTTCGTGTTTGTATATTTAACTTTTTTAACTGAAAAACCAAAAAAAGAAAAAGAATGAAAAATAGAAAAACAAAAAACAAAATTAAAGCCACAACAGTAAATACAGAAATTTGAGGGGGTAAAAGAAAAAATTGGGGGAAAAATGGTACCAAAAACAAGAGATTATACCAACCTACCAAAACATTTGACCTCGACGCTTATATAGTACTAGTGTCATTTGGCACGTGATGGGTGCGTATATATCAAAAGTTTTTGTGTTCGATAATTGTTGAATAAAAAATATATATTATTAAGTTAAGATATAATACTTATAGATTAGATATGATTTTAATGAGATAGTTTGAACTTTGAGATAAAATAAAGAGAAATCGAGAAAATAAGGAAAGAGACGAGGAGACGTACGAAAATTACATATAAATCTCCACCAACAAAGTTACGTAATAAATGTTATGCAAGAGTAAAACTATAAATAAACTTTGAAGATTGAGAATATATATATTTTAATCGTTCTATCTATAGATTTGTATCTATCATTATACCTTAAATAAATAGGGATTTTAGTTATTGATAAAATAATTTGGAAACATTATCTAAACTCTTTTTTTAAAAAAAAAATATAACAATATTTAGTTTTATTCATGATTATTAAGTTAAAAAAATCTAAAAGCCATAATTAATTATGTCGAAAATTCAACTTTCCGTTAATGCGTGGATTGCTGCTCAAGAGTTACCTTGTCATACAAAATCTTGTTTTCCAAATATTTGAATTTATAGATTTTACGGTTTGCTAATACACAAATAATTTAATTTGTTAGTTTTCCAAATCTTTTCAGTTTAATGAGAATATAAATATCATTGTATCTTTATTTCTTTATCATAATTTTGTAGCAAAATACTCTCTCGTATTGAAAGTCTCAAACTCCTGAGCATGAAGAATCAGCAAAGCACGCATGATTTTCCATATGATATACTAGAAAACATTCTCTCGAGATTACCCATTAAGTCTCTTCTCCGGTTTAAAACCGTCTGCAAATCATGGAACGCCATGATCAAAGATCCGGGATTCGCCGAAACTCACTCCAAACAATCAAATATCTCGAATTCCCGATGCTTTTTTGCCAGTCATACACTTAAAGACGACACATACAGTTTGATTAAGTTTAAAGGCCATGAATTTTATACGGAATCGGTCTGCCAATTTCAGTCGGAAGAATACAAGTTTGACCATATTTTATGCGGCTGTGAAGGGATACTTCTGTTCAAGCACACCAATCAAGAGACCCTCAAGAAGAAGTTTGTGTTACTGAATCCATTCACGAGAAATATCTCGACTTTTTCTTGCCCGTTCTTTGATGAGATACATGCCCCCCGTATGCATCCTTCGGAAGGTTATGGGCTTTGCTTCGATAAATATGAAGATGATTATAAGTTTATAGCTGTTTTACTAGGCGGAAAATACATGGTTTATTCCATTAAAAACGATAGTTGGGTCGAGAGACGAAGCGAATTGACAGGATGCCTAGGTCGTGAGGGGACTTACGTTAATGGAGTTGTATACTGGGTTATGTCAACGTGTTCGTCCCTTTTTTCATATACTGGAATAGTATACTTTGATCCTAAAGATGACTTGTTAAAGAAACTGAATGGACCCGAGGATTTCGAGCATCACGCGTATTTTTTGACAAACTTGATAGGAAATTTGTGTCTCTACACTCGTTTTGAAGGGTTTGTGATTAGGATATGGTTGCTGATAGAACACGAACACGGAGGTGGCCGTAAACGTTGGATGAAGCTACCGTTGGTGGATATGGGGGAGCCACCGGAAGAGGAGGATAGCGAATTCTTTTTCGCTGGTGTCCCATTGTACTTGACGAGTGAAAACGAGGTTGTGTTTCAAGATCAGCTGTGGGGTGGGACATACGCTGTTTATCACCCGGACAAACAAAAATTTGGGGAAGTCAAGGAATTTCCATGGTACACGAGGATATTTGAATCATCATGTTTGGAGAGTTTACATTTTCCAGCCATCCGGAGAGAATGATACTATGATAGTTTTCGTTTTGATCGATTATTTTCATGCCCACTTTCATTTTTAGGTATAGTAATTTTTTTTCCTATTAAAGTCAGCTCTTGAAACATACATTTTAGAGCAATAATATAAATCTGACGTTTATATCATTCAATTTAACTAAATATTAATGTTCTCCTTTTTATCATTTTCATTATTTCTTTTTTTAAATTTTTTTTAAATATTTTTAATGGTCTTAAATTCTATTATATTTTTATGCTCATATAATTTATAAGCATAGTTATTTACAAGCATTTTATCTGTATCTTGGATATAAGTAAGATTATTATGTCATTTAAAATATTTTACGTATGTCAAATCAAATATTTATTAATACAAATTTTACGCTTTTATTTTATTAAATAAATGTTTTATTTAGTTTTAAAGGTATCTTTCAAAATTAAATTCTTAAATCATTTAGATAGAAGAACAACTTCTAGAAATCAAGAGAACATAAACAAGTCATATGATCTCAATGCTTAAGAAAACATTGATCAAAATAGATATAGATATTTGGATTAATATAAAACCAAGACAAAAACTATTCTTAGATAATCTTATTAGTCAATTTTGTGAGATAGATCTTCTATTTTGGACATTCATGAAAAAAATATTATTTTATATACCAAAAGTATAACATTTTATTGTAAATATGAGCAGATTTGACTCATCTCATGGATAAAATCCGTGAGATTGTTTCACAAAAGACCTGTGAAGACCTGAAAAATGATGGCACAATTAAGCACAAGAATGATGGAGCACAATATTATTTTGTATACCAAAAGTATAACATTTTATTTAAACATTTTACATGCTTTTTTATTCAAGAACAACCAAGCAAATGGGTTTTTTGTTTTAACTTGATATATATGTTTTAAAATGACAAGCATATATGTATTATATGTTTTTAAAATATGATTTGTAAAATTTGTATTTTAGAAGTATTGGAACTTTGTGAACTAATGGTAATAACATATATTCTGAACATATTTGATTTTTGATTCCTTGCGTCACTTTTTAGAGGAGAGAATATATAGGGAGACAAATATTAGTTAGTCATGAAATTCATAATTCATTCAGTGCATAATTCTGATACATGTTTATTCATGAAAAATTAGAATATTCATGTATATATATGATATTATTGTTTTTGTTGAAAAAATGATTTTAAAGACTGTGAGGAATTCTCCTGTTTACTGAGCGATGACCATGTAGCTCACCCACTCACCTCCTCTCAGATAAGAATGAAAATCGGTTAGAGGATGAAGAACAAACTCAGTTCTGGGGACGTTAAGGAAAAAGACGACTGTTGCTAATGTTTAAGTTTCAATTTGTTATCAGTTTATTTTAAGTCGTATGTTGTCGCATTATAGTTAATGTTTTACATTATGCTTATGTGAAAAATTTTATGATTATTTCGGAGTTGTAAAGACAAAGTTTTCTATTTATGACTAAATATACTAGTATGGAAATTGTATACTTCTGAGGCTTCTTGCTTCACAATTTTGTGATTATGAAACAACGTCACTGTTATACATTCCGATCTCGGTGCGTGACAAAATCAAATATTGGGTTTGTTTTGAACGTAATTTCTTTTATTTTAAAAATTAAATTATCATGGCCTATTTTTTTCAAAAACATCTATAAAACACAAGTAGCTTATTTTTAGATATTGATAAGTTTCTTTTAGAAACAATTTCAGAAAATTTGTAATTAATTATTTATATTTTAAACTAGTTTAAATACCTAATAAAATTGCTGTAGGCACACTCGATATGATTTGACGGACGGGCTTACCCCTATAAGCCGATATATGGGCCACTTCTTCGGGTTGAATTGGGCCTAATCAGGCCTTTTTTCAACCCTAAATAATAATAATCACATAAAAGTTTCATTGACCAAGTAATAGATGCAATTTGGTTATTTTGGTAAATTGATAATTAATTCAATTTAATTTCACTTTTTCTTGTGTCACAAACCAAATAAATCCAATAATTTAAGCATATGGGATAATTTTTATTTTTATTTTTTTCCCTTGTATCTATATCATTAATATAATATTGATATCAAATGCAAGAATATATAAAGGATATACATTACTTTCTTTTTTGGGCGACGGAAAATTCATAGTTGTTACGGATAAAATCTTAGGTTTAAGCAGCAGCATGCAAATAACGTCACTCTGGTAAATATATTAAACAAACATTACATGATAGGTTCGACCGAGAAAATATTAACAAAGAGGATCAAACACATGATGAACATGTATGTAACATTTTTTAAATCTATTTTTAACTAATAAATTAATGGTAGGAAATGAAATATAAGAGTTGCTTGCCCAAAAATTAATCAATCATGCTCCAAGTTCCAACCACAAGTTAAAATGCACACACTTCAAAACCTTTGAAAAGACAAAACAAACGCAGATTCATTGTCCCCTTCTCTAATTAAGGCCAATACATTGCCTTTATTCAAAGGTTGACTTTGAATAAATTATTGTCAAATTGGCTAAAAACCGATCATATTATAATTTTCTTTTTCTACAAAGATTTTCCTTTAATTATTGGATTCCTTGAACTCCTATAATTGTGATCGACAAAGATCGTTTATATAAACCAACGAGAGATTATGTCAAAAACCTTCCGCACATAATATCACGACGATTATCAGTAGATGTTCTTATGAAAATTATATATATATATGTGTGTGTGTGTGTGTGTGTGTGTGTGTGTGTGTAATATAGTAATTTGGATGGGATAATTCCATGCACGACCAAAGGCAATAAAACAGTGAATGCCAGCGAGAAACCACACACCGATCAGAATTAATTATATTTTTTGAGTAAATAAAATATGTGAGAAATTCCGGCGCCGTTCTTCTCAGATCAGACGACAAATCCATGACTTCTGTAACTTTTTTTTTTTGTCAATTAATTAATATAAAGACAAGCTAAATTAAATATGCTTTTGCGTGCTTGAGGTTGGAGAGGAAGATTTTAAATTTTCTCCTTCTTGTATTAATTTTCGTGTAATTTATCTGTACCCTTCATTACATGCAAATATTAATTTTCGTGTAATTTATCTGTACCCTTCATTACATGCAAGTAGAAAGTTTGTGAGAGATATTGCGATATTACATGTAGTCGATGGTGATTGTTGAGTACGAGGACAATACTGAGTGATAAATTAGACTTGTCCCATACTATATTATTATTGTCTGAACCATTCGTGGAAATTCTCGAGTGTCGGCAGTATGGCCGAGGCAGATTATCAAGGTTTCGTGGCACGTAGTTGAATTTTGGACTAATAAAACATGAAATACTTATTAATTTTGGGGGAAAAAAAAATTTTAAAACTGAGGACATCTTTATAGGGATTATCAAATCCAAAACTTTATATATTATACGTGCACGGGCTCTCATTTGTCTCATAATATATTTTGATGTGATTTGAACTTAATAGGCCACGACTCGATTATTTCAAGAAATCATGTGTGCTAATGTTGCAAATTTTGGTGTTAGTGCTATAAAGGTAAAATTATGTTTTTGCGATTTTGGCTTTCTAAGCTGTAAAATATCAGTATTCGTCTGTTATATTTAATTTATTTTTTTTGCAACTCTAGTTATATTTTAGACGTATTGCTAATGAGACACTAATACTGCGTTGATATATGTTGTATCATATCAAAACCCTCCGAATAAAAAGTAAGTAGAATTTTCGAAAAATATAAGATTGAGACTTGGTTAAATCTGATAACAGAGATAATCAAAAATACAGTTTTCCGGAAATAAATTAGTTTTTTTTAGCATTTTTAATCAGATTTTCGTAAGAATACAGACATGACACTACAACTTGATGACGTGATTCCGATAATTGTTACATGATATGCACTATATTAACACTACATAAAATTAAATGTACGGAGAAATCAATTTCTTGAATGGATACCAAATTTTCATCAATTTGAGGGACAAAAAGTCTCTACAAATCTATTTACAGAATTAATTTGAACTTTTCCGTATGTATATATATCTACACACACACGAGACAAGTACGTATTCCTCTCTTAAAAGTAAATTTTTTTTATCATATTCTTAATTAATCATGCGTCGGTTATGTGTACAATGTTGGATTGATTAATATGGGTTAATAATTTGTTAGTTTTTACAATGCACGTGAAGCACAAAAGCCCATGCTTCCTACCAAACGAACATGTAATAAATATTAAGATTTGGGACAAACAGAAATATAATGTGAAATCTGAAAGGTATCAAGGGTTAAATTTGTGATAGGGGATAGCTTGAAATATGTGGGGTGCATGCATGCTTGCTTGCATTGTCTCTCTCATTAAATTCTACTGTTCACTTATCCCTACAATCCAACATTAAGATCATCTTTCATATGTTTGGATCTCCCACGTACGTTTGTTTTTTCTAGGTCAATTTTGCTGACCAAACAACTTGTCGCACGAATGTTTATCCATAGTTTTTTTTTTTATATATATATAAATTTTCTTTTCTGGGGATCCTTTTTTAGATAATAATAGAAAATTTAAAATTGTATAATGTATAAGATTTTAAATTTCGGTCCCTTATTTGATCGATAGTAGGTCTTAATGCCATAATTGGTCATTTGGCACGAGTGTTTTTTCTCTAAGTTTGTTTGTAAATTCTTCCATCGTCATATTCTTCCATCTTCTCCCCGAAAGTGTATATACGGTGCGTTTGTTTGGTGACATGCATTCAAAATTATCTAAATTGATCTTCTAAGAACAACCGCTTTTATATTATTTGCTGGGATGGATGTACAATAGAAACACAAGCGTGATTGTTGTTAATTGTCTTGCATCGATTGAATGAAATATCTGAGTTTTGCATATATGTAATTGAACAATTATCTTTCCCAAAACTAGCTTTTGATATTGATTTAAGTTTAAATCTGAATTTTAACATGATATCAAAGTTTAGATTCCATCATATATGTTGGACTGTCAATAATTGAGTCATTTGTAAACTTAACGCTCCATATATTCATTCTTGAACGTAAGAAGGTGTGTTAGTAGTCCAATATCGGTTGGATAAAATTTCTGAGAGTTGCATATGTGCACTTGGACAATCCTCCCCTTAGAACTAGCTTTTTGGATTGAGTTATGTCTAAATCTCAATTTTAACAACTATACAATAGGATCATGTAGCAACTACTTTGAATCTGTATTCGTTTTGCGAAAATGATTAACACATGTTGGCATAAAAATCTATGTAAGATATTATAAACCATTTTAAACACTTGTTTTTTACTCATACGAGATAAGATATCATAATCATTTCACCATCATAATATACATTATAATAGAAAAAAAAAAAATCATTTTTTACAATGAAAAACCATGATAGAAAAAAGTGAGTATAATATTGCTGAAATACTATAAATTTTCTAAATAGAAAATTCTGAAAATTTTCTTTAAAGAAGGTTAGACTAATTATTTTAGAACAAATAAGAGCACGCTATCTTTGAACTGGTCCGCGTGAACGGATGCCTAAATATACAACCATTCGAGTTCCCTTATTAAATTATCCAATTGGTGCATCAATTTTTTAAGTAAAAATCCTCTATGATAACTAATTTATGCCCTTTAATACCACTCCATTAACTAAGTTTTGACAAACATATAATTATTTTTTAAATAAATTATTTAAGAATAAAACAAGAAGTTTGATGTAAAATCTATTTTTCCAATTATTTTTCTTAATATGTGTGAAAAACAAATAAACATATATGTTTAGGATAAAGAGAGCAGTGTTAATGATACTTTATATATTGTTTCATTCAAATATCAATATATAAAAAATTAAAATCATAAATTATTATTGATATATTATAAAGTTATTAAAACAAAGTGAACATGTTCCAGTACATTCATCCAAAAAATGTGACTTGGTAAATCACGTGGCTGCCATGGGTAAACTGAACAATTCAACGATGATTTGCAGAGTCAAAAAGTAGCCATTAGTCCTACCACGTGAATGGGCTGCATTCACTCCAATCATCGACCTATTATGATTCTTCAATATCTTTCTTTTTTTAAATAAAAAAATATACAAAAATCATTATGTTTCTATAATATTTCTTGGTAATAAACTTTTAATGGATATGAAAAATACTAGATTAATATATATTTAAGATATTGTTTATAATTAATTACATTAGAAAGTCCGGCAGTCCATCTCGGTTACCAAATATATATAGCACCGAAATCACGTATCGTTTTACCAAAAACAACAAATATCTATAATGATTTAAATCAAAATTTTTAAACCATACAGTTATTCAAACACAGAAATCATTTACTCTCCAACAACATAAAAAAAGTTTATTTAGTTCCATGAATTATAATTATTTTATTTTGATTGGTATTTTTAAAATTTAAATTAGACAACCAAATGGTAAAGAAGATATTGATCAGATTTTTGGCACACATTTCATATCATTTTGGGTTAGGGTACCCGCAATCACTTCTCTCTGCATGTATATATTTACTCCTCAGGATTAAAGCTGCTCCCTACTCTTAACCTACGGCTACCGGTTCCCTACATGCTCCATAGCCTGACAATCGAAAATACCTCCATTTTTTATTTTCTAAAAAATCGAAAATCGTATAATTAAATCTAGGGTTTACTCGAATAATAACTTCAAAAACGTATATATGAGTGTAGATAAATAAACAACGTGGCTCATACTCTAAATCATAGTCGGATTGAAGTTTAATTCATTCTTTTCCGTGTAGACCGAAACAAACTCATATTTTGTATAACGATCGAGTGTTGAACTTGAGATCTCGATTAGGCATATGTTTTTATTGATATTGTACATTATTTTTGAATGATATATATTGGGAATCATGACCTAATGTGAAGGTGGCGGAAGGAAGCGTGGAGTAGGCAGTAATTGCTAAGCCACCCATAACTCTGCAACTTTAAATTGCATGAAATTAGCAAAAATGTATAGGTGGATCGGCGTAAATGAATCGGGGACGTGTGGGCGTGGGTACAGTAAAATTATTAACATTTTCACGTGATTATGTTCGCCTTTTGGAACTCTGAGCTCTTGCGTCATTGTGCCACTTGGATCACAAAATTAAACCATCCAAAAATACATATTTTATAACTTTTAAAAATAATAATATGGAAAGCAAGTAATCGACTTTTTTGGGACATTTGGCATTGAAAAACGAATAATAATAAATTTTATTATAATTTTTATATATGTATGACTATATATAATGATTGTTTGTGTCGATCATTTTTGTATTGATAAATTTTTACTCGTAAATACAGTAAAAATATAATTTCTTAATAGTTGCATCTCATGAACCTGATCAGTTTGTATAAGAAAATTACGATATATGATTTTTAATTTGTCATCTTGACAAACTAAAACAAACAATACTATCCTTATTTATAAAAAAAAAAAAATCCCAATTTGAAGTCCAATATAAGGCAAAAACTTGTGTGAGACGGTCTCACGGGTCGTATTTGTGAGACGGATATCTTATTTGAGTCATTCATGAAAAAGTATTACTTTTTATGCTAAGAGTATTACTTTTTATTGTGAATATGGGCAGGGTTGACCCGTCTCACAGATTAAGATCCGTGGGACGGTCAAACATGAGATCCACCCTCTATTTCCCCATTTGCCAAAATTATTTTATTAAATTTTATGATAATATGTTTTGAATTTTAAATCTTCAAATTTGAAATCTTTGTAAGTAGAATCAATCGTTTATTTGTTAGTTTGTTTTTTAACCAAAAATTGTAGATGGTGCCATTATAATAATTTAACTCATATAGCACCTCAAATATGAAATTATAAGACCGATTGTTTGTCTTTGTAAATAGCTTTCGTTACAGAGTAGTTATTAAACCCAATAATCTCATCCCAATTATTCGATAAATTCAGGTAATGGTTGATAAGTTTAGTGTTGTTTTCAGTGAGAATTATAATATTTTATCATATTTGTTTAAATGAAAAAAAAAATCAAAAAAAATAAATCAATTTGAGAAATAAAAATTTATCCAACGAGTCAAAATCAAATAAAGAAGCAGGAATTTGTTGGTTTCTCATATTTTGAGAAGCCTCCATTGAGGGGTTTCTCTCCAACAAGTTTGGATGAACTGTTGTCCATAAATTGAGTCTTCAATTCCTTTCACCACAGTCTACGGACTCTACACATACAAAGGACAGTGATAGCTACATATCAATATATATGCCTTCCCAAAAAATCAAAAATAAAAATAAATAATAATAACAACAATAGCAGTAATTACGATAATTTGAATGTAATTTTTCGAAAATTTTCCAAAATAATAATTTTAAAAAAAAAACCTACAAACCTGAGATGTAGCTTTTAATGATATATAATATTTTTAAGTATAATAAAACTTACAAACCTGAGATAGACTTTAGATTAAAGGAAGATATGAAAGTTTATCTTTTTCACAAATTGAAATCATATAATTATAAGCTAAAAAGACATAAAAAACACAAAATTCAGCGACAAAAATGCAAATATTTCGCTCAATAACTCGTTCAATGGTAACGTAAAAATTCACATGTATTAGATATTCAAAATATGATATGGTCAATTTTTTTCACCCGCTGCTCTTTTTATTTTACATAGTGTTGATACTGACGTCAATCAAAATATTAACATGTGTTATATTAAATCAATATTATAAAAAAGCAATTAAAATTTATTTTAAATATTGAGTGAATATTTTTCAGCAAGACTTGATGTTCTGTAATTAATGGCAAACAAGGGGTTGGCCAAGCTAGAGCAAGTTGAATATCAAAATGATAGGGTAGGCGTCCGGCAGATGTTGTAGCATCAAATGTGTGATTCTCTGATGTACTGTCACAACCATCGTACGGCTACAGTACTGCCAATGGATGGATAGGATTAACCCATCCTGTCAATCAAATTAAAATCTCCTGTCAATCCTTCCAACAATAAAGTACATCAAACAAAAATTAGTATAGTTTGATTTTTTTCTTGACATTTTTTTACCTAATTATCATTAAAAAACGAAATTAATAATAATTATTATTATTAGTACTATATGTCATACAATAGGTTTTAAATCACTGGAGAAAGAAAACATCACTGATAAGAGTCGGTTTTTGTGAGAGGTTTCCTCGAATATTCATCTGTGAGACAGTCAACTCGATCGATATTCACAATAAAAAGTAATATTCTTATCATAAAAAATATTATTTTTTCATGGATGACTCAAATAAGAGATATGTCTCACAAAATACGATCTGTAAAACCGTCTCACACAAATTTTTTCTCATTAACAAATAGTGTATTCGATGCTTATTGAGGATATTTCCGAACATGTCCGAGTTAGTTCATTAAAATTTGTAATCGTTCCTGAACCAGCTTTTAGAATTGTTAACTGAGTGAACGCTTTTGTGGATCAATTTTATGTGGTAATATTTTTTATGTCAAAATATTATTTTTTGTTGTAAATATGAGTATTGTTGTTCCGTGTTACGAATAAAAATATGTGAGAATGTTTCACAATAGGCCTATTCAGTGAGTAATTGTTGCTCTATAACTCCTACAAATAAAAATTCTTAAAGTTAATTTTCCTTGAGGAGTAATGTTTTAAACATTAAAAATGGCAGGTATTATTAAAATTTAATTTTTACTGCTTTATTTATTATTTATATATTACGTACGAGTTGTAGGTATTAAGGATAATTTTGGTATTTAAATAATATAACAAACAATGTGTTGTACTTGTTCAGCTCTCTTTTTATATGGTATAATACACCTAGGTACCAATGATTCTCAAAGACATCAAAATATATATATAATAAGTATATGCAAATGAATTAAACTGAGTTGAATATTAATATAAATTATATATTCAAATATTATCATATAATTTTTTGTAAAGGGCTTCTTCAAATCAAATTTTGCGACAAGACCGAACTTTATTTATTCTCCACTTATTATCATAAGAATAAAATTATTAACTAATAATGATATTATTTTATAAAATCTTTATTGGGATAAGGAACACTGAATGGCCTGAAATTTGCTGAGTTCATAGATTCGTCTGCCTCTTTGCGTTCCCCACGGCTTTCAAATTAAACCTCCTATACTTGATAATTAATATAATTATTCTTCACATGATTATCTTAAAAAAAAAAAAAACAATTTCAAATGTTTAATAATGTACATATAAAACGAATAATAAATTATTCTATACGCATGCCTTCGCTTTTGATATCTCGATTTGAAAAATTAAATATTGCGTAACAATTTTATTATTTTGTACCATTTTGTAATTTTCACAATGATTTTTTAATTATTCATAAAAAATAAACAAAGCTAAAATTGCACATTTCAGACGCAATAAGTATCGTGTTTAATCATAAAATTTGTAACGCATCAATTTTTTAGTCAAACAATTGTCATTTTTTGAAACCCCGATTTTATCAAAATAAGGTAAAGATCTGATTCGGAGAGATGGATTGTAAATGCTACCGAATTCCTCCGTGATTTTGTAATCTGCTTCTTCAATTTTCACAATCCAGACCATCCGAAAAAGTTTACAAAAAGGAAACCAAGACCACAAAAAAGGCATAATACAAGTAAAAAGAAATCTATGGAAGTTAGGATATGTCAACTCCAGAATTGCTTACTACCTATGCACGACCATCAATATGTATTATGTATATGTTTCCTCGACGAAATATACATTGCCAAAAACAACTTGCCTCCCCGACAACATAAAACACAAGTGAGGTCGACAACAAAAAAGATTGAACTTAGATTTCATCATGAATGAGATCCGAATACATTCGAAGGCTCTCTTGAGGCAAAACAAGATCAAAATTGAGAGCCACCATCCAATCTTGTATATGCCCCTACTATATAGGCTAGCTAGCACAAAGGCCAAATCTTTTACCATTTAACTTGCTAGACTAGACACCCTTTCCCTACAATATCTTCAGACGCGAGAAAAAGACACCACAAAAGATACATAATAATAATAAAAAACACTTCTTTTTTTCTTAATTTGATGGAACATTCCTTTTCTTGGCAACAGCGGACAAAGGATACTTCATTTCACACGACAGTTTCAGCACCTCACCCAAGTCCACCGGATTGGAGCTCTCCGCCGCCCACTCGAATTTCTGTACCAGCTTCGCCACCCACAGCGCCACCGTCGTTAGCCCCAAGTTCTTCCCTGGACACACCCTCCTCCCGGCACCGAAAGGGGCCAGCCTCAGATCCCCGCCGCGGACGTCGATTTCGGCGCCACCCATTTCCGGGACGAACCTCTCCGGCTTGAATTCGAGAGGGTTCTCGAACACGGAGGAGTCGTGAGTTATAGCCCACATGTTGACCATGGCGGTGGTGTTGGCGGGGATCACCATGCCGTTGGAGAGGTGCACGTCCGACGTGGAGAGACGAGCCCAGGAAAGCAGCGGCCCCGGGGGGTGAATCCTTAACGCCTCCTTCACCACCGCCTGAAGATACGGCAGCGCAGCCAGGTTTGCATCCGTTAACCCGCAACGTTTACAACGTTCGGCGTCATCAAGTTCATCCCGCAGCTTCTGTTGTACCTCAGGGTGCAACACAAGTTCTGCCATTACCCACTCAGTCAACAGAGCTGTCGTATCCGTTCCTCTGAAAATCATTTCCTGCATACGTATAAAACAAAACATATTTAACAATTATTACGACTCCAATGACTATCCAAAACGTAGACATGCATGAATCAATAGCAATATTAACTCAATTATTAATGGATAAAGAAACGTACCCACAAAACGGCTATCATGTCATCTTCCTCAAGCTTCTCATTACCATCCAAAGATAGCAAAATATCGACGAAATCAGCAGTATCAGTAACATCTTTAGACTGAGATTTTAATGCATGTTCTTCAATAATGCCTTTCACAAGTTTCCTGACGCAGGGCACGAGGGCTTCGCAGCGCGCGACGATTCGTAGAGGGTCGTATAAATTCGAGAGCCAAGGAAGATGATCAGACCAATTGAAAGCGCCCAATAACTCAAACCCTTCTCTCACCATTCTTTTGAGCTCCCTCAACTCTTCGGTATCCCGCGTAAAGTCGTAACGTTTACCGAAAACGCTGCCCATTATGTTGTTCAACGCGGCAGCCTGCAAATGCTTCCTCAAACATACACTGCCGTTTAGGGTTTGCTCGGTGGCAATGTTTTCCAACATCGTGGCACAATCGAGTTGGCGGCCAGGTTCATGCGCCGCAATCCTCCGTGGAGCGAAGAGGTGGGAGGAGGCGATGCGGCGGAGGAGACGCCAATAAGTGCCGTTGGGAGCGAAACCGATGGCCCTACTGAACATGAGGCTCCGAGCCGACTGCTTGATCGGACGGTCTGCGAAGTGGGGAGAGGTCAATATTTCTTTGGCTACAGCAGGGTCGGAAGCCACCACAACCGGCGTCGAGCCAAGGCTGAAAGCCATAAGCTCCTTAGCTTCACAAGCTGAAGCCATGGCAGCTAAAGAACGGTGAGCCAATCCCCGGCTTAGAGTGAATAGGCTCCCGAAAACCGGAAGCCCTCGCGGCCCGGTAATCGGGGAGGCGCCATATCTGTTCCTCCCATTCTTCCAAGCTACTCCACCGGGAGTAAAGGCCCACGTAAGAACACACAGAGAAAGAAAACACAGAGCCAGATAACATATGAGACACTGATCAAGAAGGGCTTCCGAGCCTATAAAAGTAGGAAGAGCGTAAAGCCACCAGCTGGAATCTTCGATAGCCATCGTAAAATCCTCGATATAGCCCGAAGAAGAAGAGAACGAGCGTACGGAGTGCGCAAACTAAGGACAAAGGGAGCAGTAGGAAACCTGTGAGTTTTTATAGACGCTGGAAGGGCCATTATATATATAGGGAAATTTCGAAATTAAGCTTAAAATGGTCGATGGAAATCCCCATTAATTTTTTTTAGAAAAAAAAACAAAGTGAATGATTGTATTCCCGTTTTATCTTTTAGGTCTAATTGTGTTGCATAGTTATAAGATACGATTACAAGTCATCCTATATTTTATAA